>NC_092411.1:42737451-43037451 GCF_040894005.1 Engystomops pustulosus | reverse complement strand
ATATATATACACTCACCGGCCACTTTATTAGGTACACCTGTCCAACTGCTCGTTAACACTTAATTTCTAATCAGCCAATCACATGGCAGCAACTCAGTGCATTTAGGCATGTAGACATGGTCAAGACAATCTCCTGCAGTTAAAACCAAGCATCAGTATGGGGAAGAAAGGTGATTTGAGGCCTTTGAACGTGGCATGGTTGTTGGTGCCAGAAGGGCTGGTCTGAGTATTTCAGAAACTGCTGATCTACTGGGATTTTCACGCACAACCATCTCTAGGGTTTACAGAGAATGGTCCGAAAAAGAAAAAACATCCAGTGAGCGGCAGTTCTGTGGGTGGAAATGCCTTGTTGATGCCAGAGGTCAGAGGAGAATGTGCAGACTGGTTCGAGCTGATAGAAAGGCAACAGTGACTCAAATCGCCACCGGTTACAACCAAGGTAGGCAGAAGAGCATCTCTGAACGCACAGTGCGTCCAACTTTGAGGCAGATGGGCTACAGCAGCAGAAGATCACACCGGGTGCTACTCCTTTCAGCTAAGAACAGGAAACTGAGGCTACAATTTGCACAAGCTCATCAAAATTGGACAGTAGAAGATTGGAAAAACGTTGCCTGGTTGGATGAGTCTCGATTTCTGCTGCGACATTCGGATGGTAGGGTCAGAATTTGGCGTCAACAACATGAAAGCATGGATCCATCCTGCCTTGTATCAATGGTTCAGGCTGGTGGTGGTGGTGTCATGGTGTGGGGAATATTTTCTTGGCACTCTTTGGGCCCCTTGGTACCAATTGAGCATCGTTGCAACGCCACAGCCTACCTGAGTATTGTTGCTGACCATGTCCATCCCTTTATGACCACAATGTACCCAACATCTGATGGCTACTTTCAGCAGGATAATGCGCCATGTCATAAAGCTGGAATCATCTCAGACTGGTTTCTTGAACATGACAATGAGGTCACTGTACTCAAATGGCCTCCACAGTCACCAGATCTCAATCCAATAGAGCATCTTTGGGATGTGGTGGAATGGGAGATTCGCATCATGGATGTGCAGCCGACAAATCTGCGGCAACTGTGTGATGCCATCATGTCAATATGGACCAAAATCTCTGAGGAATGCTTTCAGCACCTTGTTGAATCTATGCCACGAAGAATTGAGGCAGTTCTGAAGGCAAAAGGGGGTCCAACCCGTTACTAGCATGGTGTACCTAATAAAGTGGCCGGTGAGTGTATATATATACGCAAAGTTCTACACTCATACACACACATTTATATACATATTCAATAATACATACAGTATATAAACATCATATATGTACACATATACACACCATGTACACAGCATATACACACATACAGAATGTACACATACAGTACAGCTTATGCATGCCATATGCACACATCAAGTATATACAGAGCATACACCATAAACACGCATATAGCATATAGACACATACATTTATACACTCATACACACATGTATATCTGCACTGTCTGGTAGTCTACATATCCCAGGGGAGTGTCAGAGGCCACAGATATGACTTCATGCAGCCCAGTAGCTGCTGACCACATGGGGGAAGTAGAGATGAGAGATCCCTAGTGCTGCCATCCTGCTGTTTCTTACATTTCACATTTAAATTATTTAAATGTGTACTGTTATGTGAATATTATTCTGTACAATATGCGCCATAATATGTGTATAATTGTGAAGATCCTCCATTCTTTAGTAATGCAGGTGGTTGGCCTGACACCGTGGGCCCCATAGCAACTGCTATAGCTGCCACCCCTGTAGCTATGCCCCTACAACTATATAATAAATTGTTTTTCTGTGTCAAACAGACTAGGAGCTACTGTAATGGTGGTTGATACATGGAGTGTAACCAGTGGTGTTGATATCCCTTTGAGAGAATTCATAAAGACTAATGTATCCAAAAATGTGGGAGAGAAGAAATATGGTGGCAATCACCAAAAGAATGAAGAAAAAGCACTTACAAAAAATACATGTGAAAGTAGAAGAAGGGGCTACATGGCCACACTTGCTCAAAGGCAACAGCCATTTTTAACAATCTTCCAGCCTCTAGACCAGGGGTCAGCAGAAGCGCTCAGTGACTAAAACAACCAATGATGGAGACCAGAAAAACTCCAAAAAAGCAAGACACATTAGTAATGATGTTCTTGCATTTTGAGGCCATAGCAGGCCTTAGTAATGAGCTTCTGTTTGCTTTTAAGGGGATTACTTATGTAAAGACTTTGTAGAATAAAGTCTTATTCTTCATGGCCGACATCATCAGGCCTTTGTTTTATATCTGGTAAAAAGAGAACTAATCTATTTCTGTGTGTAAATGAAATGGAGACAATTAACATGTAAGTGCTCGTAGATATGCCTCAGAGTGAAGTAGAGTGGGATCTCATTTAGTTTTGTGGATTTACTCAAGTTGTGCTTGTGACATTTTATTTGAGTGTTTAGCATTTTTGTTCTCTTATTCCCTTTGTGGTTTCAGCTAATGCATCACATTAGAGAGAGTTCTGGGCGTTTGACTTATAATATTATTGTGGTTTTAGTTATGGTCATGGAGAAGAACAAAAAATGCACTAGCAGAAGTCAGTCAGTTGTCTTTGTTCATTTAGTCTGGGACAAACCTCAACTCATGTAGATGCTACAAGGTCATATGCACCCATGTTTCGCTATATTATATGGAGGATATTTCAATTAAGATTTATTTGCCATGAGAAAACCATGCTGCCAGGTAGTGTTCCTCTATGAACAGCAGCAGTTCTTCCATTTTGTAAACTTTTTTATTGCAGAGCTATTCTTGGCTGTTATCTTGCTCTGAATATGTGACATGTTGACCTGGCCTAAAGTATGCTTCCAGAATCTGAAATCTCAGATAGAGAAGGCACAGGACACAGACTACAGCAACGGCTGGTCTATTCTTTGACGGGATAGGGTGGTGGAGTTCAACCTTTGAATTGTAAAGGTTAAAGTGAACCTGTCAGCAGAAAAATACCTAGTAAACCACTACAGATTTGTTGTCAAGCATCTTAATACTTTCCACATCATGTTTCTTTCATGGCCCAGCATGGTGACTTTATACAGAAAGTCAACTTTGAAGTGAGAGGTGGCAAGTTTATGACTGAAGACAAGCTCTCCCCCACAAAAAGCCTTCTTCACTGTAATTAACTACCCTTCATCTAGGCACATCAAAACCGGTTTGACAGACTTATGGTGCATTATACCAATCACAGCAAAGGGCAACGTCTGTGAGGTGGAGAGAGCTTGACTTTCATAGTTTATACGGTTGTAAAAGACACTTGTCCATCAAGTTCAACCAAGGAAAGGAAGGGATTCCATGAGGAAGGGATTTAGGGGAAATAATTCTATATAACATAACCATCAATGTTATTTAAGTATAAAAAGGCATCTAGACCCTTTTGCACTGAAGTCTCTGCCTTATGAAACCAATTTTCTTCTCACTTCGAAGTAGAGTTTCTGGACAATTCCACCACTATGGCACACAAAAAGCCCATGATAGGTGATAAGATGCTTTACAACATACTGGTAGTGGTTTATTAGGGCAATTTTTCCCAACATGTTCCCTTTAAGTGGTGGGGAATCCCCAGACAATTTATCTGTAGTGTACCTGCAGAACTCCCTGGCCGAATAAAGAAGATTTGGTGATAGGAAATCCTTTGTGTCCTGTATCACTTCTTTGTACAGCTCTGATCTTCCGTGAAGTCTTACTGTAGTTGTATACTAAAGGCTTTAAAAAAATATTGTTGATCACCATTTGATCATCACTCTTTTATTATTTGTTCTACCAAAATTTTTACTTATAAATTAGTATTATGCCATTTGTCATTATACTAGATATCTCATACAACAGGGAAAATGTTTCATTTTCATATCTCTTGTAGCTACTGAAAATCCTCATGGTTCTGCACCTTCCGTAGTCATTGGAATTATAATCAGCATTGGTTGAGAATTCTTGGTAATCTTAATTCCGATGAGATATTTTATGGAGTAAAAAATGGAGCCAACCTAATGTTTATATGGGCAACAAAGTCACAATATTCTAAAAAGAAAAGGTTTAGTGCAGATTTCCCCTTTTTTGCCTTGTTTTCGCACACATCATATACTCGAAAGGGAATGGTTTTAGTAAACAAATGATAAAGGATAAAAGTGTGAATCGGTTTTGCCTCGTTGCAGTGCAAGGCATCTGGCTAAGCTCATTTCCTTTCAATAGATTTGCTAATTAGAAATTGCTGAACCTTTTGTATTTCTGATCAAGAATTAAAGAATGAAATTTACTTGTTAGGATAAAATGACAGCGTGCTGGGTCACATTGTCAGCTCTCGTACGGCACAGTGGAAGATGAACACATAGAAGAATGTTGTGACAGCAACTAATGAAACTTTCCTGTGCCCTACAATTATCCTCTTGCACCATGAGTAATGAATACGTTTGTACTACAAGATTTCATTTATCAGGCACAAAATACCTGACTTCAAAAACATCACATTGTGAAAGAAAAAAGTTTGCTGAGTCAAATATTTCATAGAAAAGACTTGTGAATTCTGATCTCAGCTTATGGGATTTTATAGTTATTGCCTCCTAAACTGGGTAAAGTATTTTTATTGAAGGGAATACATAGATTCAGGTTTATATGCGGAGGTGCTTAAGCTGCTTGATATCTGGTAGGATAACTCATAGTTCGCAGTGCAAAAAACTAATCCGATTATTCTATATAGACCTAAGCCAGACGTTCTCTTGGCAGGAGATGAAAATCCTCATTGACGTTAAGTATTTTTGGCCATTACCATTTACACTTCAGCTGAATGTGACCTTACTATTTCCTTGAAGCACTATCACGGTAATGTGACCTCCATCCTTCCTCCCAAACACGCAATATTTTAGACGTGGAATATATTATGAAGATTTTTCCTATATATGAGGTATATGCTATGTTGTGGCTAATGTGTCTTTGAATTTTTAAAGATATATGCTAGTCAGCAACTAGTCCTGATTGTTATTCTCAATTTATCTGAAAGTCCAGTGTGTGGGGGTTGATACTGAGATATTGAGCACTTTTCGCCCATCAAAGCTGCTTAGTTCTTAGTCATCTTAATATAGAGTATGCACACTAACGTATGCCCACCTGGCCATAGCCCCTGCCCCTTCCACTCCTCTCCATAGAAAATAGTAGCAGACTCTAACTTTTTGTGGCTGTGACTCGGAATGGTGAGCGCTTGTTGGAGCCCAGGCGCCATAGCCATCTGTGGGGGATGTATGTACAGCCGCAGATGGTAGTGTGCATGGAGCCTAGGTCAGAAGATCCAGGACAACAAATGGCGGATTCTCATTAGTGCTATATTTGCGCTACTCATCCCCCCTCACCACTTAAAGCCAAGCGACTGCACCGTAAAAACAACAATATACAGATGTTCTATATTTTGTGGCACAGTTTCTGTGTTGCAAAGAGAAACAGGTTCTTTGGATTTCGTGTTATAGAACAAGAAAAATTACACAGTCAACAATATTTAAAAAGGTTTATTGCAATACAAAAGTACATAAAGAGTTAAATAAAATGTAATACTCACAACACTGTCAACTTTCATTGATGAGCTCCGGCACACAAATCTTCACGGGCTTATCAACTTACAATACTGTCCAGCATCATTGATGACCTTCCGGCAGGTAGGGATCTTCACGGACTATCACCAAGCAGTAGAATGACAGGTATTGACAGGTAACATCAAGTTTGTTCTCCAGGCATCCCACAGAGATACAAACTGCAACAGTATATAGCTAGCTTTCAATTCTGTAAGTCTCTCTTCTGTCCTAATCTGTAAGTCTGCCGCTAGGTGATAGTCCCAAGTTTTTATACCCTATGTCTGCGTCACCAAACTATGTGGAAAAACATGTGTATGCACATGTGTTTCTCATCATCCTCCTAATGGTATAGTTTCCCATGGAAGTGGCCAATTTCCACCGGAAAGCATCCCAGGAGTTGGACGCATACAGGAAATAGGTGATATATATAACAGTGTCAAATGAGGATAAGCTATGTTGCAACTTGGGTTCATTCATAGTTGAAATAAGGTTACATGAACTGTCTTTTATAGAGAAGACATGTTGTATCTTCGACTCCATTTTGGTTTTCCATTACAGTTCCCCAGCTCCTTAACAATTCATTGAGACAGCTTTTGATCACCGCACTGTGACCAGGTGACATAGATCTCTGATATGACCACCATACACTCATGTGCAAGGGGCTTAAGATTCTGTGGTGGAAACTTAACATTAAGTGAAACTTTGTCTGTAAATAATAAACTTTTCACACCACAAATTATCAGTCTGTTTATGTCACTATGTCTGTGTGCAACTGTTACCGTGGGTGTATGAAATTTTGGGGTTCTCACTTTTACACAACCCAGGGCCCAGAGTACTGTAAATCTACCGCTGCAGGATACCCTTTCATTTCAGTATTGAAAAGTTAAATTACATTTCTGATACCCCAGCAGGTAATGGGTGAGGAGCCTATCTTTAAGGCTAGGACCAGAATATAAACACCATCTTGAAAGCCACAATATTAGATCTAGGCCTAATTTTTCCTGTGGGAAGGTGCTCATTTAGTATACCAAGGAAGACCAACTGTTGAACCACAAGAGATATATCCCAAAATATATGCGCCTTCAGCTATTAATTTCTAGGGTATTCAGATATGTCATTTTAGCTTTTCTTTCTAAAATAAAAGCATGTCCTGCAATGTAATCACCTTGTAGATTGAACGTTGACTGGAAGAAATGGTAGATGATTCATTAATATTTTAGAGCATTTTAGAGAATATGCTAGAGTATATGCTAAAGTTTATGTGATTTGTTGCATAATTTATGAGTAGAAAGCATTGTAAATCCGACAGGACTCCTAGGAGAGATTACCCTCCCTTCTCTGTTTACACACTGACACAAAGGGAGTTGTCTATCGCTGTATGTAGGTGGGTAAAGCAGACCCTCAGTGTTTCTATGAAGAGTCTTGTTAGGATTTAAGCTGCTTTCACATATACATATGCCACGCCCGAGCTGGGACCAAGGAGTGGCATATGTTCTGGGAGGAGTGGCATATGTTCCTCCCCTCTCCGTGCTTCCAGGACTTTCATACTGCAAAAGAAAGAGCATGCTCTATCTTCTTTCTGGATATGGCAAGTTGTGATGACACACGTGTGTCTCTCAGAACTTTGCTGTGCACAATGCTCTTCCATGGCGGCCATATTGGTTGCCCAATAGACTAAGGGGCCTTAGTTTATTTTTTACTTCTTTTTACTACTTTTAACCTATACATTATGGAGCTTAGCCTCTATTCCCCTGTCATCAGTTCTATTTACTGGCTAAGAGCGGGTGGCATGGGAAAGAATAGGGCCAGAAGATTCCAGCAATGTTGGGCTGGAAAGTTGAACGTATGAATTTGTTCATAGAAAAAAGTTATAAATAGATAGTGATGTGCACAGAGCTTTTACACTGCCAAAGGGATTGTTGAATGTGCCTTCATCACAGACATCATCATAAGTGATAGACAAAATTGTGGTACATGCTGTGTTCTCTTTTGTCTGGTGAACCTCATTATAGTCATTGGAGTCCACTGTGAAATACCAACAGATCCCACAGTTGAAACTGAAACAGTTCAATATGATGCAGGAGCTTTAGTTCACATAGTCATTTTCGGAAAACCAAATATATATTTATATCTAACTAAACAGAAAGAAAATGATTTACAAGTTCACTAGAACAAAGAACTTAATGTCATTATCACATTTCATTGTATTGCAATTACTATGGGAGCCCCCCAACTGAGTCTTTACAAGTTGTAGATATTTTTTGTTCTCCTATCTCGTGGGATATGATGCAGACACTGAGCTTTTTTTTTAATTTCAGTAAAAGTAACAAGCAATAAGGAGCAAACAGGAAAGTATAAAAAATAATATCCAAACAAGTGAATGACTTTTACACTTACACTGTTGTTATATTGCAGCTGTATCAGGACATATTAATATTCTCTTTTGGAATATCTATCTGAATATGAATCCAATTTTTCAGCCCAAAAAATGGACTAAAATGTTTTTGTCAGTGGTTCTCTACTCTAAGTCACTGGGGGAGAAGGGAAAGCAACACTTGCTTGGGTTATGTGTCCACATATCACACTATTGATAAAAAATTGTAATAATATGAGAGCAAGGGTCCATCACCAGTCATTTGTGACATTTGTGGACTAATGCTTCTATTATATTAATAATAATCTTTATTTCTATATCACCATCAAATTCTTTATGAAATATGTAACAGTAGGTTTGAGGGCACTGCAGAAACTTACAGTCTATGAGGATGAGGGGGTGACACAAAAGGCGTAAGATCTTGTATAATTGCCCGGCCATTCTACAAGGGGACAGAAAAAAAAATATTTCATAAATAAAAATGCTGCTGTTTGACCCAACCATCTTCATCTTATATACAAAGTCAAAAGTAAATGGGAATGTAGAGAAGCCTGGAGCTTTGTATCTGCTGTTTACCAGATAACAGACGAGAAGAGGACTCAGGATGGGTTAGTAAAGATAAGCTGACGTTTAATGGTCAGTTAGCAAGTGTGATAGGCTTGCCTAAAGAGATGGGTTTAAAGAACGGCTTTGAAGTTTGGTGGGTTGGGCATTAGTCTAATAGTCCAGGGTAGGGAATTCCAAAAACTTAGGGCAGCTTGGGAAAAGTACAAGAGATTTGAGTGGGAGGTTTAAATTAAAAAAGAGAATGTTCTAAGGTCACCGGCAATGTTCTATTACTCCTCATTGACTTTAATGTGAAACTCTATACACATGAATAAAAAAAGCATAAAAGATTTTTGTTTTGACTAAAGAAATCTCAGCATTTGACTCTGATTTGGTGCTCTTTAGTTGTAGTTTGTATGGGTGTCAGCATCTCATGAGAGATGATTGTGTCTTTTGTGTGTGTTATCAATATAAGCAGGACTGTATTTACAAATTACAAATTAATTGTAATACAGGGTTACAGGTCTTTTATCAAGAACAATCTTTAACCCTGAAATCCTCTCTGCATCGAACTTCCTAAAATTCCTGCAACTTTAGATGCTTCACTAGATTCCTGTTTGGATGATACCACTTTCATTTTGGTGGAGCAGTAAGAACTATGGGCTGCATTGATCATAGTTTTTACTGTTGTGAAAGCCATTTAAAAGTAGCAATTCAACTTGTGCCCCACTTACGCCACCTCCAGGTAAAGTGTATTGGAAGTGGCAAAGCCAGGGAGTGGAGTAGGTAGTGGCGAAGATGCTCTACACCGGCACATAATGAAAACATGCACCAGTTTCTGTTAAAGGTCTTAGACCATTCTAACTAGAGGTAATGGCCAACCTTCAGTGCACCTAAGCAACATAATAGTATTAATATTGTGCTATATAAAGAATGACAACAACCGTACAAGTATATTGGATGTTACAGAACTTTATATTTGCCCTGAGAAGTTATTCCACTTTCTTCCACACCCCTTTGCCAGGATGAAATTTAACATTTCTTGTGACTTATTTTTAAAAATAATAGTTAACATGGTGACCACATCCACTACTTTTCTAGTACACGGGTTTCCTAGTACAAGGCATTGATGTACTAGGTATAATTTGTTAGATAAAAATTGAAGCATAGAACTTTTGTATAAAATTAAAGTTTGCATTTGTTATTTATATATTATTGAGCTCTGATTATCATTTACAGATTTCACGGTTAGTTTTCCTAATTTGTTTCAAGAAATGTGAATTAAAGTCAGTCTTCCATATCAAAGTATTTTTAAAAAGTAAATTACAAAAAAGTAAATTACAAAAAGGTGATTTGATTTTGATTAAAGGATGCTCCGGCTGTTCTCCAAGATGAGAGAGGGAATGTTTGATCAACATTTTCTGTACTTATATATTCTGGTGCTGTCGGCTGCTGAGCTACAGCCATACTGCATGACTACCTGCAAATATTTGTCCACTCAAAAATAGAAGATTAATCTAAGAAAACGTAACAACGTAAAGACATATTTCATAATTGTTTGAAATAGGTTGAAACGGGTTAAGAACAGTAAAGTAAATCATTGTACTTAAGATACAGATCAAACAAGATTGGGCAATCTGCAAAGTCAGGAGTTGCATCTAAGTCAGGGTCCTCATATATCCATTGTATAGGGTAGGTTTTTTTTGCCTAGACCAGACAAAATAATAATATTTATGCTCAATATACTGTAAAAGATACAAAAGAAGTGGCATACTTTAACTTTATGAAATCACCTTATTGTGTTCAAAGATAAACAGGAAAATAAAGTTAAAAGAAATTAAAAATGTTTGTCGACCCATGATCTGATCTATAGCTCAGTCAAAGGCCCTACATGAATAATCTATACGAGGAACAAGACAGGGCAAAAGGTTGACAGGAAATCATATAAACAAAATTTATATAAATAAAACGGTCAAACCTCTATAGCAAAAGTAGTTTAAATAATTCAGTGTAAAGGGATCCAAGTCTCCGGGCATACAACCTTTCAATGTTCAAACTTAATAGGAACTATTGATGGACTATCTTGCTCTGTTTCACAGTATTTTCCATGTCAGAAGCAGTAGTGACATGGCAAGATGACAGGGTTAATAAGTGTGGCAGCCCAAGGCAGTTACAACAGCAGAAGCTTAAGGCTCAGCCTAACACTTCTGCCATGGGATCCATTTCTGTACCATTTATTTTGCCAAATGAACGTATCCATAGTCCAGCTTCCGCAATGCCGAATCTAAGGCAAAATCCCCTCACCTGCAGTAACTTGGATTTCAGATGGTAGAGACTTCTTGTGTAGCAGTGTTGAATAAGGGTTCCATAGTTCAATAACCAAAATCCTAAAGCTTGTGCTTATTTAAACACAAGTACAGAATAAATCTCCAATGCCAGCTCAAAATCAGCAAATGTCCAGGAAACGTGTGCACGGTAGGCTCACCGGAGCAGCATGGACATAGATACAATCTAAATCTTCCGGCACTCCGCTTCTTGTAAATCTTTATTAGAGCTTTTAAAATCCACATGCAAGTTACAGGAAAAAAGACTGATGCGTTTCAACCTAACCGCTCTTAGTCATAGTCAAGACTAAGACTGTGAGCAGTTGGCGCGAAATGCGTCATTATTTTTTTCCTGTGACTCGCAAGTGGATTTTAAAAGCTCCAATAAAGATTTACATTTGGCAAGAAGCGGAGTGCAGGGGGATTTTCTAAATTTGTATCTATGCTCTTCTAAGGAGAACATCTACATGGACCTACATTAAGGTTGAGCTTTCCTATTAACACTTGCTCCCAATAAGTGCACCATAATCCACCATACGAAGGACCTCTATTATTAAAATTGTGTACCTTATCATTATTGTAAGTGCTTAAAGGGTGTCCTCATCTGGACATTTACATTTCATTTTATTACTCTTCCATTTAGATACATTTCTTCAATTAAATTTAATTAGAAAATATGTACCTGCGACAAGATAATTTTACATGAATGTAGTCATGTTGTCCCTTAGAAACAAATTGTTATTCTTGGAAATGACCACTCACACACTCTGGCATCGGTGGCCACACAAATGCTTTTAAGTCCTACCTGACCACCTGGATTCAACGTTCATTACCACAGGACAGCTGTGGGACAGGTAATACCTTCTGTATATTTGAGTGTGCAATCACTCAAAGCAGCGGTGGTCATATCCAAGGATAACAATCCCATTTCTAAGGGACCATATGGCTACATTTATGGTAATTTATTTTCACACAGGTACATCCAGTTGATGATATGTATATCCTTGCTAGATAAATTAAATTAAATGTCAGTGACCAGATGGGAATACCACTTTTTTTTAGTTCATTTTTATAAGAAATAATATGGAGGTGAAATTGGAAGAGACCACACATTCCCTTAATAGTATTCAAACACAACAACATTACTCTGTATAACATCACTCACATATCCCTAGGATGCCAACATTTGCATCAGGAGATAAAGACTCTCAGTTTCATAAAAGTATAATCATAAGCTCATGGACATTTACATGAATAAATTACATTCATAGAGTGCACTCTGGATGTACAGCTTTCCGCTATCCTTCCAATAAGTAGTGTAATGTAGGTAAACTAGTCCGGTCATAGCCCTTAATTTCAATTTTCCTACAATTACATTTACATTTCCTATTTTCTTGGGGCCTTTCCAGCAAGCTGACATGTACTATATGTGAGCTTTCAGATTTGCATTCATTGCACAAAAATAAAGTGTAAGCTAAATATTTGCTCACTGCAGAAGAAATATCATTGATTTGTAATGGTTGGGCTCAGGGAAGGAAAGTAATATTTCACCTGATATTTTCTATTGGACGGCTGGGAAATTGTGAACTAGTGGAAGACAACTACATTCTTTTATATTCTATATAAAAAAGTGACGCACTAGAAATAGGGGTAATGGGGGAGATTTAACATAAGTGGTTGTGATGATAGCTATCCTAGAGCTTCATGGTAACTAATCAGGAATCAGCATTTAGAAACTGCTGTGGGAAAACGAATGCTGAGCTCTGATTGGTTGCCATGAGCTATTAAAACATATTTTCCTATCAGACATTTCTGATAAATCTCCGTCACACTGTCCATTTATATGTCCATATACAATAGAAAATGAGCAGAGTCCTTTCCTTATAGAATAGATATCGGGGGTGTAACTACAGTGGCAGTTAGTATGGGGCCCGCAGTGTCGGGGTCCCTGTCATCCGATCTGACACACTAAAGAGTGAAGGCTGTGCACATTATATATATATATATAAAGCTGCACTATTCAGAGTCCAGCTATGTGGCCCTGCCTCTCCTAGTTACTCCTCCACTAATAGATATACTGGTTTGGCTTTAGGCCTGCATAATTGGCATTAGGCCTCCTGAAAAGCACATGCTTGATGTTATAGGGAACTACCTTTAGTCAAGATGCAATGTTTTCCTTGTCCCATAGTGAAAAAACCTATTTGCATAAAACGCTTTACTTTAATTTACAACACACCACCTGGCGTATAGACAAATATAGACATATCAACACATGCATATAAATGAAGATCTAATTAAAGCGTATCATAAATGTACTGTACGGAGGGAATTTATCTGCAGTCAGATTCATTAAAGTGACTTTGGCCCTTGATAAATCTGCTGGTAGTGTTTTTTGCATTGTGGGTTTTTTGCGACAGTTGCAAGAAAAGTCTAAAAAAAAATCCCAAAGAAATTTGCAACTTAGGCTATGTATGGGGGGGGGGGAGCGTATATACGGCCAACGTATATACGGCCGATATACGTCCCCCATACACTGCTAAGGGCTCATGGCACCATATGGGAGCGGTACGGTGCAGCACACGTGCAACACCGTACCGCTCCTATCTTTCCACGTGATACGGCGCCGTGCACTGTATATTCCTATGGAGAGGGACGGGGTGAGCTGCGCTCATCCCCTGCTCCTCTCCGCAGCTACAGTACAGCGGGCATACATCGTCTGAATGTAGCCTTAGACCAAAGTAGCGACTGGTGTAAATTTGCGCCAAAACTTGCCCCTAACCAGAAATTTGTGCCAACTCGCACATCATGAATTCATTCGTGTTATGAAAATTAGTCTACGCTGTCTTATGTTCATTTGGCCCAATTTACCACAATTGCACCAAAACAACGTCAAATATAGACAAAAACCCCAATAATAAATCCCACCGCTATGAATTTAGAAATGCTGAGCCACACATGTGTGATATGTTAAGCCAAGACAAAAATTTTTTACCTAAACTACAGATTTTCATAATGAACACTTTGCAAATTTTAAATCATCCCAAATACAGATACAGATAGATATTTATATGGAGTGATTCAAATAGAGTGGTATAAAGGACAAAATACAAAAAAGGTCAACGGGGACCTCACTGAAGCCCATTGGTCTAAAATGTAACCTTTATTTGTATCACCCAATAAGAAAGTGTGTAAATAATAAATATAAATAAAAATAATGTATTATTTACACACTTTCTTATTGGTTGATACAAATAAAGGTTACGTTTTAGACCAATGGGTTTCAGTGAGGTCCCCGTAGACCTTTTTTTGTAATTAATGTTGAAGCATACATGGACCCAGTCACATACCACATCCACTCCTCTGATTCGATTCGTATGAAGGACTAAATGCGTATGTCCTATCTTTTCTGCGCATAGGTAGTATATTTTAGCAGGGCAACCCTTGTAATTGTAATAAATGAGTCAGTGTAAATATTTTATGGATATGAGGTATGTGGTGACGTAATTTCTAGAACAACGAATGGTGGTGGCACGGACACTCCAGGAGCAGCTCATCATCACAAACTGAATGGATAAGAATCCTCCTAATATGTAGTTGTCATGACATGAAATGCAGCCGTGTACTTTCCGCTTCATGCCTGAGTTTTGAAAACAGTGAAAAGGGCAATGCTAGCGTAAAGGCTACAGGGATTGTTACTTGCAATAGATTTTTTTTAACCTTCATACTGTATCTTTTTTCCATGATTTGCTTCCTCTTAAGTGTTGCTTGAGGCCTTTCCGGGCTCTGTCTTACAGAATATGCTGATTCAGTTTACCTAGGGGGGAAATGAAGTGGAAAATTGAATCTGCATTAATATAAGATGCAAGCCTAAGACTTGTTGGCATTGCGATAAGAAAGTTTCAAGTAGAGCTTCACGTTTTACTTCTAGAATTCATGTTTTCTGCCTCATGATTAGCTGCTGTTCTCTAAGATTCCAATATATATTAATATAAATATGTACTTTAAATAAGATAAAGTCTTTTATGTATTTTTTTTATTCAAGAGCGTAGCCTGTTTACACTTAAAGGACATCTACCACCAGGATGAAAGTTTGTAAACCAAGCATACTTATATGCTGGTCTTTGCCCCCTCTGGCAGGATCCACTTTTCTTTAAGCTTCCTATTCCCCTGTTTTTAAGAAAAAAAGGCTTTAACTATTATGCAAATGAGCCTGAGGGGCTCCTGTCACCATTAACACTTATGGAACCAGTAGTTCCTCAGGCTCATTTGGATAATTTTCTATGCTTTTTTTGTAAAAACAATGGCATAAAGAGCGCAAAAAGAAGAGCAGGTCCTGCCTAAGGGGACACATACCACCATGTAAGTGGGCTTGGTTTACAATCTTTACCTGATAGAAATTTACCACCAGGATGAAAGTTTATATCTAGAATGAATGTTATAAGTCATAACTGGCTTAAGCTGTTTTGCTCCCCTATATTACCAACTTGACAGTTCTCCCAAGAGACAATATCACAAAACTCAAAATAAAAGGGTCATTATGGTGTTTTAAAAATATTCATGATATTAATTGTAGACTTACCTTGTAGACTTCTATGGACAAATGCTGTAATCTGATTTTAGGATAGAAAGACTGATTCACCTGAAATATGTGAAGATTAACATGTAAACATCAGCCGTCCGTGCTCACCATATTGTTACACCAACCAGTGGACATGGCCTTGAGCGTCTTGACTCTTCCTTTCAGTTTTCTACCTTCAGTTGTTGGCATGTGCATGCAAAGTTGTGTGATTAGCTCATTGCAATGGGTACATTCTGCTCATATCCTACTCCTAAAATCCTTATTTAGGCTCTATGCACACTCATCCACAAAAAATGACTTTGAGCTGGCCACAAAAACAGCAGCTAGCTCATGCCCATGATAGACAGCAACCGGACAGCCACATTGCAAAAATAGGGCAGGTCCTTTTTCCTTCCCAGATTAACTTACATCTAACTTCAAAGTTGATTTTCTGGGGGATGTCACCATGCTGGGCCATGAAGGAAACCTGATCTAGAAGCTGATTAACTGCTTGACAAATTACTGGTAGTGATTTATTAGGTCAATTTCTTATTACAGGTTCCCTTTAAGATATGTATCAAAGATTTCATATTCACTTCTACTATTGATTTATGCCAAATCTTTTAAATGTTATTGCATGGTTAAACACTGTCCTTATGAAAGGCATTCAATGATTGGTGGGGCCCAGAGCATAGACCACCTTTTAAGCATATTTTTGGACTATTGGCACACTTTTCCTCCTCTATATTGGGGGAAGATTTATCAAAGTGTTGCACATTAGACCAGTGCAGAGAAGTAAGTGGGACACTATAAGAATTTTAGTTGACAGTCATGGTAGGAGGCATTGTGGGGGATTCTGTGGCTGGCATTGTGCAAATGGGAAAAACACAGTAATGTATTTGGACCATATGGCTTGAATATTATACTATAAATGTACTCTAAAATAACTTTTTATACTCTTTTATGCTTGTAATCATGGGCCAGTCTTATGTGCCGCAAGGCATTTGTTTACTTAGACATTGTTACTTGTCCCATCAAACTGTAAACTGTATTATTGTCGACATATACAGGCTACATTATGTCTGCATTTATCACCAGCAAACAAAATTAGTTGGATATAGTTTGTTTTTCCTGCCATCAAGCTACCCTGTGCCAGGTGACATGCTGGTAGATACTCACAGGATTCATTTCTTATTGGCCCCATATGTTTTTCTCATATGTAAATTATGAGAGATCTGTCTTCACATCTTGTATGGAAGTGTTGCCAAGTCACTTTTCCTTCTGGATTGTTGTGCCATTTGTATTGTATCTAGCAGTGCCATATTCCTAGCTATGGGCACAAAATAAGCAGGCAAAACTCGACATAAAGAACAAGCTGTCTAAAGTAAAAGCAAGCAAAGAATTTTACTTTGTAAATTTATAGACGTGGTTAAACGCTATTAACTCACGTGCAGATAAATTTGCTTTTGATGTGGGGACAGCATCTCCCTCTTCTGTGCGTTGTAGCGGCTGCAGTACATTGATGTTTTCTACTACTATATACTTTTGCTCATTCTGCTCACTCTTCCTTGACGTCCTATACTCACCTCTGCTTACAACCGATTACAAACCTATAAAAATTCAGCTGCAGGCTAAATGTGTGAATAAATCAGATGATATATATGATGTAATATTACCAGGAAAAGGAAAAGGCTGCAGTCTACATACGTCTATAGGCCGCTTTCTGCAGTGTATTTGCTTTAATGGTAAATGCTAACATAAGCTATACATTAGTTTTCTATTATTTCTATTTATATCAGTTGTGGTGTAGAGTTTATTGTAGACAGTAATGGGGGTCATTTACTAAGGGCCCTATTCGCGGTTTCCCGACGTGTTACCCGAATATTTCCGATTTGTGCCGATTTTCCCTGAATTGCCCCGGGATTTTGGCGCACGCGATCGGATTGTGGCGCATCGGCGCTGGCATACACGCGGCGGAAATCAGGGGGGGGGCGTGGCCGAACGGAAACCCGACGGATTTGGAAAAACCGCCGCATTTTTTTAAAAAAGTGTTGCGAGACTCGCGCTTACCTTCACCAGGTATAAGCTCGTGCATTCCGGCAGACCACGGGGAACTTCAGCGCAGCAGCGTCATCTGGTGGACGGCGGAGTAACTACCTTAGTGAATCGCCGTAAGACCCGAATCCACCATAGAGAACGCGCCGCTGGATCGCGAATGGACCAGGTAAGTAAATCTGCCCTATTGTGTTCTACTCAAGAATGAGAGATGTAGCTACTTGTTTCTTTATATGAACATATCTACACCCTCCACGGCCATATAAAACTTACGTACTAGGTTTCCAATATTTTTACTTACACAATAGGTCTGCAGGAGAGTTCCATTCACTTGAATGCAGTGGTGTTGCCCTCTTCCCCCAATGAAAGACAATGGGGCATCACTCTATAAGGAAAAAACTGTGAGGGGCATTTATTATTTTTGGCGCAGTGTGGCGCTAGAACGGTTCTATATTTTTCAGTGGGATATAAATTTGTGGCGCAAGGGATCAATGAATTGGAGCACAGACTGAAAGGTTTAGAATTCCATAGTTTAGCTGGGTTATTTTTGTGCAACAAAAAGCGCCAAAAAAACTTATAGGAAAAATAGAAGCACCAGAACGAGCTCCAAAAAATAGTCAAAAGTGTCGGAAAACACCAATATTGGCACCGACACTTCATATATTCAGACACAGAGAGGAAAAAAACACTGTCAGTTTAGCATTTGAAAGGCCATAATAATTGCCCCACTATGAATCTAAAGTTTTGGTTTTGATTTCAGTTTCCAGTGAGCACACAATGTGAGTTTGATGCAAGTTGCATGCGCCATACTCGCTCATGGGCAATAGGCCCTATGGTTGGTAAAGGTTTCAGCTGAACATGCCTTTACTTTCCCAAGATCACCATATTTTTTTCCATCTGTTCCACCAAAAAAGAGGTAGTGATCAGTAAAGGTAGTTATTAGTTTTTGTCTGCCGGAACATTGGGTTTTAGGTGACTAGTGACCTTCCATGTGTAGATGTTACCACTGAGCTCAGTGATTGGCTGCAATAATGAGAGAGAAAAATGTCCCACCTGAAATAAAGAGATTTTGCATGATTTTTTTATACTTATTTTAACACAATTCTGCACTAAAAGAGTTTTTTAAAAAAAATATTTTATCTGATGACCCATTTAAGGGCAGTTTAGATAAGGCAGAAATGCCTCACTTTTGACCCCAAAAATGTACCACGAATGGCATAACTTGGTGTTTAATGACCAGATCATATTTTAAACTTTTGCCTATGCAAGCCCCATAAATATATATAACTTGCTTATTAATGTTAGAATCAATAGAATAGGGGTTTGTTGTTTGTTTCACCCACCCCCCCAGATAACCCCAATAATGTGCCTCTAAGTGCTCTTAAACTGAATATATATGGCAGGATACATACCTGCTGGATTGTAATCTCTGTCTATGTAACACAATTTACGATTATATGTTTATAGGATTCGTATTTCATCAAGTATTTCAGATGACTTGAAATGTACAGTTTGGTTAATAAAGTGGTGTCTTTCTCTCTTCATGGTTGTACTTGATACACTGAGCATATAAGTGCAGTCTGCACCTGCTGCCACTATTGTCATTGTCTCATTGTCATTTGCTAAACACATCAACAACCTATGTGCTAAGACTAGAAGTGTTTTTTTTTTCTGATGGATATAATAATAGCATTTCTTGCAGTTATAGGAAGGAATAGGGAGGACCAAAATTTTAAAAACTCAACTGTCCCACGGAAAAGTAAATTGTCTGCATTACCCTTACAAATTATACCTGTTCCATCTTACATATAATTTCAACCAAAGAACAAACCTACAAAACCTGGGGACTGTTGGTATTTTTTATTTTACTTTAATTTTCTTAAAGAGGTTTTCCCACAAACCTATTAGGGCCTAACTTGCTGATCAGTGGGGGTCTCAGTGATGAGACCCCTACAGATCACGAAAACGCAGTGCACAGCAATTTCTGTCAACTCCATAGAGATTAATGGAGCAAAACGGTCATGGGCGACCATCTGCTACATTAGTCTGAACTAGCAGCAAGGGGGCTGACGGAGGTATGTAGGACCTCATCGGACCCCTCATTTTCGTTATCTGTGGGGGTCTTATTACGGAGACCCCCCACAGATCAGCAAGTTAGGCCCTATCCCGTGGATAGGGCCTAACTTTTGTTCATGGAAAAACCCCTTTAAGGAAACATACCATCAGGAATCTACCTACTAAGGTGATGTGATGGTAACATGCTAATTACTAAACCGCCTTTCACTAATTCTACAATACTTTCTAACCTGAAATACACTGTATATAACAAATATTCAAAATTTTTGTATAGGCTACTACGACGTGGAAGACCCTCTGCAAGCAGTGGGAGCAAAGACTCCACTCTTCTTCAAGTTCTCTGCATGCACAGTAGCTGCTTCCTCAGTGTCGTCAGCAGAACAAAAGGGCATATCGTGAGAGATGACTGCACTGGAGGGGTTACTGCACATGCATAGGACTTAAAAGAGCTGAGAAGGAGCCCACCATGGAACAGCAAGGACTTGTAGGTAGATGGGTTTACTGAGGCGTTTAGTAACCTTTGCTTGGAGAGGCTCCACCATGCCCCAATAGCCTCTGCAAATAATTAATTTATTAGTTATATGAAGAATAGTTCAAGTTACAAAGTCTTCAAGAATTACTGTAGTAAAAGGTAGTTTAGGACTTAGCATGTTAGTAGAAACCTACCATCAGATAGATGGATGATGGCTCTTAACTATCTAAAAATAAAATACCCTAAATATTTGATTCATTCAAGATAGTGATTATGCTATTGTGTTTTTATTTGTGCAATTTCTCCTCCAGAATTTGGCTAACCCTTCTATGTCTTTGATTGGCAGGAGACTTGTGTGAGCCCAACCCATGTGAAAATGGAGGAATCTGTTTGTCTGGTTTATCTGAGGAAACGTATACCTGCGAATGTCCAACTGGCTTCAATGACCCCAACTGTTCTAGTGTTGTGGAGGTTGGTAAGTGCAACTTGTGATCACAGTGCAGCTTTTCTTATTTTCCTCCAGGCATCATCAATAATGTTCTTCTTTTATAAGGAACCAAATGATCCTATCTCTGTTTGATTGATATGTTTGAGTTTCCTATGAAGAGGATGCAAAGACTGTCAAAGATTGCTTCTGCTTATTCCCGGTTTTACTTTTGCGCAATTTCTTTCCACTTGTGTTATTGATTTAAATCTTTAAAGGGCTTCTGATTTATTTATAATTTGTGATAATTTTGAGTAAAAAAATCTTTTTCAGGCTAAAAATATTGATAGCAAATCCATTAAATATGTCCTTGACTTCAGATTGATGAGTACGCAACACTCAGAAACTTTACAAATCAGTTTTTCTCTGCAGCTGATAAACACAGAATGAAACAGGAATCGGACAGCTCCATTGTCATGGTAGTGGTCAAACCTGGTTAACTTTACCAGACTAATTGGAGCTAGGCCGCAGTGACACAGTTCACCCACAATGCAGAGAATGGAGATGATTGCTTCCTGTCCTACTATAAAAGATCATGTTTCTTATGACTTAACTCCTTACAGAACGTAATAGACCAATCTCCTTAAAGAGAGGACACATAAAGTAAAATTTTCTTGAGGCCTGTAAGGAGTTATATGTTTAGAAATTTTAGCCTTTTAGAAGACTGTGCAGTGAAGTAGGACTACAATGCAGGATATAAAAAAGATTTTAAAAAATCCACATTAAGCGCACCTCCGATTGTGGTAAGAATTGCCCCAAGACCCATAAGTTCATCACAGTGAATCTCTGGAAATAGGATAATTAGTAATAAACTAATTTAACCTTTAACCCCTTAGTGAAGCAGCCTGGAAAGGCTCTAGTGACCGTGCATTTTTAGCGAATTTTTGTAAGCGCCGGTTTAAGGGCCATGCTAATTTAAAAATTTTTGTGGTGTTTTTTTCGGGACAGTTAGTTAAAAACGTATTAAAAGTTAAAATATTTTTTTTTCATTTTTATTTGGGGTTAAATTTATAGTACTTTTTTAATTTTCAAATTAACTCAAAATTAACATTATTAATGAATTCCCTATTTTGTTTTGGTCGTTTTGATATATAATGGGGCTTACTTACTAAGGTCCTGTGGCCACACTTTCATCGGGTTTTCCAACGTTTTAGTGATTTGCGCCGCTGGGACAGGTATATAACTGGGGGTTGTGTCGCACACGATCGGATTGTGGTGCTGGCTTTCATTCGACAGAATTTGGGGGGCTTGCCGTCAAACGATCTGACTGATACACGTTTTCCCCTGTGGCTGAGGCATTTATAAGAGCCTCTGTTACAGGGGAAATGACCACCTGTGACAGGAGATTCTAATCTGAGCAGTACTGGGTCTAGTGACTAGGTGGTCTCCTCCGTGCAATGCATTCCTTCAGTGTGTTGCTGTGAGGAGCGGAGAAGGTAGAAGCGGTAATGAACCCGGCTCCCTTCTCCCTAGGGTCTCCTAGCATAGGAGCAGAAGAAAATTGCAGTGACGTCTAAAAACAACTCTGGACCTATGCCCACTGACATCTAAAGTCAGCAGGTGATCCCAGACGAGTTAATAACTATAAGGAAAGTATACAATATCTTTTAGATGTGTGTATAGAAAATAGTTAATGACTGTACAACAATGAATACAAGGGTCTAGGAAACTGATTCAGTGCATCAGCTATACAGTCTTTTGCTGTATTCCATTAATGTAAAGAGCATTCTCTTTTAGTTTGTGTGACCTTGCCTTAGTGTTGTTGATAGCGTGAAGTTGTTAATGTCTATATAAAGCCATTAGTGAAACAATGCCGTGCGTTTTTGCATTTTCATTCTTCACCCTCTAATTAGTTTGTATTGAATCAATAGTTCTTTAAAAGTTTATAACTTTTTATCTGTTCTAGTTAAGCCACACGCTACTTGCAGTAATTGATTCTACCCCCTGTACTCTCTCTCTCCTACCAATCCATCATTATGTGTGTGTTTCTGCATATGTTAGGAAAGATTGGCCCATATCTACTTATGCCTTTTAGAAAGACAGCATAAATGTAGACACTGCAGTCCCAAATGTGTCAAATTCATAACAGCAAAGTTGGAGACTTTCTTCTTTTTAAAGGAAATCTATCATCAAATTCAAGCATGGAAAACCAGAGCCATGGCACTGTGACTGTGTTAAGCTTATATTTGCTATCCATGGCCTCCTTCCTTCTAAAATCAACTTTTAAAATTGTACTAATGAGCCTAAAGGGCTACTGCAGGTTCATATCTGCTCAACTGACAGCCCTTCCCCCAAAAAACACTTGCATGCTGGGGAGCAACGATCCTCACAGCATTTTAGTATCAGCACTGATCGTGTTACTGGTGGCGGTTCGGGTACTGCTCATCACTAGTCATTAGTCATGAATATTTTTATTGTTTTTATTGAGTGCTCATATTAATAACTTTTTTAGTACATTTGTAAAATTATCTTAAATAAATAATTCTTACCTCGATTGGAGGTGCGCCTAAAAATTGAATTTTTTTTTCTGATCCTGTCTTGTAGTCCTAATTCACTGCACAGTCTTAAGAGGCTAACATTTTTAAATCTATAACTCCTTACAGGCCACTTGATGTGTCCACTCTATAAGGAGATTGGTCTATTACGTTATGTAAGGAGTTAAGTAATAAGAAACTGTGACTTTATCTGTCTGTTTTTCATCTACAGACTACTGAAGTAAGATTGGCGTTTTATCTAGACACAGTGAAATGTACAGGCTGAAAAACAGGAGAAAGAAGCAAACTAGTGTGTTACAAAGTTTACTATTAGTTCCTGCACTCTTCATTATAGGAAAAAAATAATGTTTTTCAAAATTCTGGTAAATACATTTTTTCCAGTAAAGGCAAACCTGCTTAAATGTATACTTTCATGTGCATGTCTTCTTCACATGTACATAGTATGCTGATTTTAATGAAGTTTGAATTGGTAAGTTTAGGTAAAGGAAAATATCATTTCTAACAAAATTAGTTTTTTATGACTACTCAAAATATTGCTTCTACTTGAATATCTTAAAGAATTAAAACAGACATATTAATTTTCATGAGCTTAATGGACCTACCATTATGTGACTTCCACTCATTAGAATACATTTATACCAATACAGATCAGGTGACAGGAAGTACTTATATTCAAAGGCTAATTGAATCTTGCGATGGAAGGGTAAAAAAGCTAAATTTTGGCAAAATATTTTATAGGAAAAGACTTTAAAAAACCCTCAGGTTTGGATCCTGCTTGTGATTTTACCCATAAGATTTTTTCTCCTAGTCATAATATAGAAAGTAGACGATACGGCTTTTGTCCATGTGCTATTTTTACTCATGTGTAGAGTTGTTAAACTATACCGTTTTAATACAGTTTGCTTCTAAGGTTTGCAGTTGGATTCACACTTATGGTTCTTTTAAAGAGAGTGTGAAAACTACATTAATGCGCCATAAAAGTGTCAAGGATTAATAATGGGTCACTCTCTTTTATATTTTACAATGTCGACAGATACAATGGATTTATAAGATACTGCTCTGAGTTTATTGTGCAGCATAAGAAAACAAGAAGATTATAGATTCTTTCCCTCAACTCACTGTAAAATCTTCAATCTTTTCTGCCTCCGGGATGCAAGATATTTCTGTCTGAGGCGACCCATGTGAGACTGCGTTTTGCAGATTGTTGAACAGAGAATGAATACTTAGGTGTCCTCTTAATAATAAGCTGAAAAACTGCTAAACAACACAATCCATCATTTACTGGAAATTTAGATAGTCTAAACAATAACTCAGCTGAAAACGGTGACTTTCTATCTAATCTACCCACCTTTATAGTTACAGTGTATCTCTTATACTGTAATAGCCTGGCCAGCGCAAATTATTTTTATTTCTATTTTCGATATTCACATTTAAACTCAAAATGTTGACATTTGTAAATGCATTAATTTTATAAAAGGCATATTTTAAAATTGGTTGTCTGTACTGGTGGTATGATGTAATAGCCCAGAGTTGCTGAATAATGAGGCTGCATATTTTAATTTAAAAAGATGGAGCAGTTAATATCAGCCATGTGTATGAACCCATAGAAAGATATGGGGACATGTGCTATCTGTTTAACCAATGGCTAGCACACTTAAAAAAAGCATGTTTGTCTAACTCTACATTTCTTTGTGGAATACGTTTCTGTGCAGTTCCCCTTCCCATAAGCACTATTTCACCTTTATTTTTAATACTGTACTAAGAATAGTGATGAGTGATCCCCTAAAAATTTGGCATACGTAGATTCCGGGCTACTTACCAGTGACATCTGCAATCAGTGCCAGCGGGGGGAAAAGGCCTTGGGTCATACAAAAACCCGAAATTTGAACTGAAGAAATGTTTACATATGGCAAATTAATTCAATTAAATGTGAATGCCCAGATGGGAATAACTATTTAAGTATTCTTTTGGGGGAATCTAATAATGCAGGCGTTTTAGTAGATTTGGAAGCAATCTCTGCCAGGTCAGACAAGTGTAGACCAGGTCTGACATGGCTGAGATTTCAGGTTTAGTCTACGCCGGTCTATAGTAAATAAGGCCCGGCCTGCTCTCCCCCCATCACAAACCAATAAGGGGTCCAGCCACATAATAGGCGCCTCCTCAGTCATATTGCAGACTTTCACTGTAGACTTCTTTTCTGCAGGGCATAGGGTGTAAAGATTGACAAATTAACAGCAAAATTTGTGGTGGTAAATCCATAATGGGATCTACCGCTCCAATTCCTGGTTTTGTATGGACACTTAGGGGCAAATTTACTTACCCGGTCCTGTCGCGATCCAGCGGCACTTTCTCTGTGGAAGATTCGGGTCTTCCGGCGATTCACTAAGGTAGTGCGCCCGATGTCCATTAGGTGTCGCTGCTGCGCTGAATTCCGTCGGAGTTCACTGAAGTTTACTGTTCTACCCTGGGTGCAGGTAAGCGTGTGTCAAACGACACTTTTTTTTATAAAAAAATACAGCGTTTTTTCCAAATCCCCCCCCCCCATTTCTGTTGCATACATGCCGGCGCTGAAGCGCCACAATCCGATCACGTGCACCAAAATACCGGAAATATTCGGGTAACGCGACGGAAAACCGCGATTCGGGCCCTTAGTAAATGACCTCCTTAGTGTTTCAATTGTCATTTCATCATGTTGTGATTGGTAAAGTCTAATAACCAAGTTTCAGAAAAAGGCTATTCCTCCATTCATAATATAACTATATTTTGAGAAATCTTTTTTTTGTGCATTCAGACTGAATAACATCTTCATATTCCGCTCAGAGCAGCAAAGTGCTACATTTATAAAATAAGCTAATGTTCCATTTTTGACTTGTAGAATATTTGCCTTCTTATTTGCATTGTAAAATAGGACAGAATGATAGAAAGTAGAATTCATACATGTCAACGACCTTCAGATAAACAGATCATAAATATCCTTCCCCAGATTTTTGGCTGTGTGAGATGCGTGATAAAATATTACTGCTTTTTTGAATGTTGGTTAAACTATACTATTAGGAGAAAAATATTCAATCCGAGTAGTTTTATTATGAATAATAACTCTATGTACTGCTTAAACTTAATGGAATAATCCAAAAGACTGCACTCCAGCCAAAACTATGTACTAAGAAGGCAAATACAGAATACAACTGTTGTGTAATGAGCCTTGTCTGTAAAAAAAATGGGCTTCTTTATAATGAGATGTCAAAGTATGATGCAAGTGTCTTTATTTTTGCGTAATAACACTTAGAAAATTCGGTTTTTGTTTGATTTGGTGCAAAATTGGATGGAAATCCACTGAACTGCATTCATTATTCTTTGCAAACACATCCAGAATTGGTGATGAAATTTCAGGTTGTGTCTTTAGTGTGCTTATTGTGTGTTTGTCTCGATTTCTCTTATCTATTCTAATTTTTTCCCCACGTAGAAACTCTTTTAGTGTGGGGGGAAATTGTATGAACACAGGTAGGGCAAATTAAATTGTTTAGTGAATTTCTTTTGCTCAAAGCTATATGAGTAGAGACTATTCTTTAGTGCACTTGTGGAGTTTAGATAAAGTGAATAATTTTTATTTAAAACATGCAATCCAATACAGTATTTAGTGTGACGTTTCGACCATGGAAGACCTTTATCAGTCTTAATCAATCTTTATAATACCTTTACAGTGTGTATAAGCCTTGGGGGTCAATACAGTTTAATCACAGTGTTTAATCTATGACCCTGGGCACTGGTCTGGACTACTTAACGCAAACTTTGGACGTTAGACCAGTGTCTGGGGGGAAGGGGAGGGTGCGGGCGAGGGATTTAGTTTAGTGTAGTGTTGTGTGTATTTGTTATTATATATTAAAAAAAAAAAAACGGGTGTGGGATGTGATCTGTGTGGGGTGGTTTGTTATTAGAGGGTGTGGGGTGGGTTTATGTATATTTATAGTCATTTTTGTTTATTTGCGGGTGTGGCTTGTGTTTGTTTATTGGTTTGGTTTAGGTTGTGACAATCAGTTGGGTGGGGGTTGTGGTATTTGGTATTATTCATTTCGGTGTATTGTAAGTTATTGTTTTTGCTAGGTGTGAATGGGGCTGGACCAGCAGGTAAGATATTGTATATAGTGTATATTATGTTTTGTTTGTATTGTTATGTTTTTTTTTACTTTTATATAAAATAAAAGATCTACAGTTTAATCACAGTATAAACCTTTTTCACACTGGCAGATACTCCCACCATACCATATGTGTCCAATAAAGGTCTCCCTTGATCTCGTCTGAATTTAATAAAATAAATAAATAAAAATCATTCACTTTATCGAACTCCATGAGCCCCAAGTGTGTTTTTACATAAACTAATAATACAAGCTAATGAATAGTCATCTTTATCATCCCCTACTTCCCTATCCTGCTGCTGGTCTTGAGAGATAATGGGGCAGATTTAATTGCCAGGTCCATTAGCGATGCAGCGGTGGGTTCTCCGACGCTGATTCGTTTCTACCGGCGATTCACTAAGGTAGTGCGCCCGATGTCCACCAGGTGTCGCTGCTGCGCTGAAGTCCGTCGGAGTTCACTGAAGTTCACCAAGCTAGCCTGGGTGCAGGTAAGTGAGCGTGTCAAGCAACACATTTTTTAAAAAAATACGCCAGTTTTTGCGAATCCGCAGGGTTTTCCGATGGCCACGCATCCGATTTCCGTTGCATGCATGCCGGCGCCGATGCGCCACAATCTGATCGCATGCGCCAAACACCCGGGGCAATTCAGAGAAAATCAACACAAAACGATAATATTCGGGTAACTGGATGGAAAAACGGGCCCCCAATATTTCAATGTGTGAGTATTGAACCCAATGATCGGCAGGTGTCATGTCTTCTGTTGGCAGTGCTGGTATGTAAAATAGAAGGATCTTCAATCAGTTTTACAGAGCTGTCGCTCTGTCAGCTCATTAACCAGCTATAAACCTCCTGGAAACTGGGATTCACAGCCTGTTATTTGGTGTTGCTCTGTCTGTCTAATATTCATTCCAGTTGCCTGACTTTTTCTTAGTTGTGACTTTTGTTTGTACTTTTCCTTTTTGTCCTGACATACTCTCTAGGTTTTGAATAAATTTGCTGACTAAAACTCTGACTCCCCTACTAGTGTCTCTCGTTATTGAGGAGGGAGTGTTGCTCAGTTAAAACCAGTTGGGAAAAAGTACTATGGTGGCATTGAGGCCATGAATATGCGAGTATAGTCTTTCTGTTTAGTGCCATTACCTGCTTTTTTAAATGTTTTACAAATTCCTAAACAACTTTGTTTAAATTCATGCTTTTATGTCTAAATTTAGTGCCATTCCCATCTTTTTAAATAGAGCAGTTAAATTTAGAGGCTTTTCAATATATGCTTACTAAATCGACCAGCTTATCCTGATGTCATTACCAACCAAATTAAGATTATCACAGACCCATGTGATAATAACGGCTCATGTGCATCACAGGAACATGGACAGATTTCTATCCACTGGATGGAAATATAGAAGTTTTCTATAGCAGAGCAGGAAGCAGAGATCTAGAAATCAGTGAGTAATTGATGCAGAAAGTATATTGGAAAATTTCAGAACTTTTCCTTACACAAACCATCAATCATGTGCTGAAAGTGGACAACCCATCAAACAGTTGTCTCCCCACTTCCATGGTTCATAAAATCAATATTTAACTTGAACTAGTTTTAACTTGAAGATCCTGGTCCTCAGCATAACAACTGAAGCAGTGCGCTACTTATCATGTGCTATTTATAATCTAGAAACTCAAGCGATTATTGAAGACACAAATTTGTTATAAACATTGGCACAATTTTAGATGGTTTTAATTAGTCTAAAAGAGTCTATAGTTCTAGTTTTGTACTAGAAATAAGGCACACCAAAGTCAGAAATGCCCTTTCTTGCACCCAAGTCAAGGGTTTAGGTGCAGATATTCAGAAGAGAGGCTTTTTGGCATAGTTATGAAGCACCTTTGGCACAGATCCCTGTCACCCCCAGCCCAAGCTGCTCCCATAGAGAGAGTGGTATAATAAATGATATAAGAATTTTGTGGCACTTAGAGATTATTGCTATGAGGCAAAGTATGTAATTCCCTTTATGTGATGATTTGCTCTAGATATTGGATGACTAATACAACCTACATGTCATGAATCTTTATTTCTGCTAGTCAAATTGTCTAAATTTTGCGACTTTTGTTGTTTTTATGACTTTTTTGCGACTTTTGCTGTCATTTTTCAAGTACACCTTTGTCTTCACCTTCTGCAGTGTGTCTTATGTATCTTAGTTTTTCAGATGTTCTGTGCGACTTTTCACTTATGTTTCACTTTTTTGCCTATTTTTGCAACCTTTTAGGTGCAAATCTGCAATCTGTGTCCTCTCCTGTATATAACCCCTCACATGATTTGTGTCCTCTCTTGTATATAACCCCTCACATGGCTTGTGTCCTCTCCTGTATATGATCCCCTCACATGGCTTGTGTCTACTCCTGCATATAACCCCCTCACATGGCTTGTATCCTCTCCTGTATATAACCCCCTCACATGACTTGTGTCCTCTCCTGTATATAACCCCTCACATGGCTTGTGTCCTCTCCTGTATATAACCCCTCACATGGCTTGTGTCCTCTCCTGTATATAACCCCTCACATGATTTGTGTCCTCTCCTGTATATGATCCCCTCACGTGGCTTGTGTCCTCTCCTGTATATGATCCCCTCACATGGCTTGTGTCTACTCCTGCATATAACCCCCTCACATGGCTTGTATCCTCTCCTGTATATAACCCCCTCACATGACTTGTGTCCTCTCCTGTATATAACCCCTCACATGGCTTGTGTCCTCTCCTGTATATAACCCCTCACATGGCTTGTGTCCTCTCCTGTATATAACCCCTCATATGGCTTGTGTCTACTCCTGCATATAACCTCTCACATGTCTTGTATCCGCTCCTGTATATAATCCTCTCACATGGCTTGTATCCTCTCCTGTATATAACCCCTCACATGACTTGTGTCCTCTCCTGCATATAACCCCCTCACATGGCTGGTGTCCTCTCCTGTATATAACCCCCTCACATGGCCATGTTGATTTGAGACATTTGCAACAAAAAGTCTCTAAAAGAAGCCAAAATTTGCACCTGCCAGGATAGGACCACCTGAACATGTATCATAAGAAAAAGACATGATCATACAAAAGATTCAAAAAAGAGCTGCCAAATGTCTCAAAAATTCACCAAAGAAAAAAAAACCTATCATACATGTCCCCCACAGATTCCCGCTCTCTATGATGACCAGTTAATAGTCAACTACTTTTGAAACTAGAAAAATTGATATAACAATACTTTCTTGTACTGTAAAGACATTTGCGACAGTCCACAGTGATAATACTACCATTTATAATAACATTCTCTGTAGCTTGAAGTGTCTCAAACCCAATGAGTAAAGTGATGTATCCCCTGTAAGGGAGGCGCAGTTCCAGCAGATTATATCAATATCATTAATGTCAGACTTTACTGAACCACATGTGAAAACGGCAATGACGCTTGTGATCATAACATAATGGTTTACTCTGCAAAACGGTAACAAATAAATTCCATAAAACCTCCTAAAATTGCATTAAAGTTTCCCTCAAGCATCAAAGTGTTTTATTGTTTTCTCTGCAATATAATAACAGTTTCCATTGGTTTCATCATAAGTCAGCTGTGATCGCAGTAATATATGTTTTTCAGGTCATTATGTCAACACTGTGGCACAAAATTAGTTTTTTACGGTTTTCCTATAAAATGCTTGTAATTTTTCATTGCCGTTATTAAACATAAATTAATACCTTGCAATATTTTTCTCCAAAGAGCCCGATTCTTTATAAATTTCCATACTGATTTGACACATATTTACTCAGCAGACGACTTGCTCGAAAAGGATTTTACACAAACTGTGTTTATTTCATGGAATCTATATTAGTTTACTGATGATGAATATGAAAATTTTGCATAGATTTTACCTATGATTAATTGCGTTATGTGGAACTGTGACACACCTTCAGCATTGGCAGTCATAGGGAAGAAGATGAGCCTGTTTTTCAGTCTATTTTGTAATAGCTAGAATGACTACTACCTAGCACCTATCCATGGAAACTATTATAGTGAACTCATAGAGCGAGACAATGGAGAGGTAGGACAGCAATCCTTCTTGTAAAGTGGATCAATTTATGGTGGTGCCCGCGGCCAAAGTTTCTGATGCCGGAAACCAGGAGTCAACAATCTTGAAGGAGGGAGCCACAGCACCAGAGGTCAAAATTCAAAAGGATTTATTTACAAGTGCATCCAAACATGATGAGCGCGACGTTTCGATTCACAATGAATCTTTATCAAGCCTGATAAAGATTCATTGTGAATAGAAACGTCGCGCTCATCATGTTTGGATGCACTTGTAAATAAATCCTTTTGAATTTTGACCTCTGGTGCTGTGGCTCCCTCCTTCAAGATTGTGAACTCATAGAGCGAGATACTCAAGTCTCTGTAGTTAGAAACCATTTCTAGGGTCCATAGTCTAAGAGGGGATCTTGGGTGTGGGCTCTGTCACTCTCCCAGGTATTTTAGGTATCCAGCCTTGGGGTATCCCTCTCTGCAAATATGATAAACAATTTCTGGACTTCTTTCACCCACAGTTATGAGTGTAACTTGTGTCCCTTTGTCTATCCACTACCACATGGTGCACTCCAGTCAAGATGCTGCACTCAACCATTGTAGAGTGTTTTCCATTTGACTGTAATACGCTTAGTCACGAAACCCATCACTTTCACCGTACAGTGTACATTCATCCCATTACATGGGTGGACAAGGGAGCTGTCCAGGTTCATATCAGATACTTTTTCCGCATGCTGAACAGTCAGTTGTCCCTGAGCTTATGGTGGAGACCAGCTGCTGTGATGTCTCCAATATATAGCACATGGAGACAACAGGACATTCTGCTGCCTCACTATCACTCACTCACCATATTGAAGATGGTAGAGAGCAGCATTGTTGTTAAATGATTGGTTCTTTAAGTTTTTTTTCTAATGTACAAAGTTACTTACTGCTAAATTGCTAAAATGATTTTTAAATATTTTTCCTCTGCCACAAAAGATTTGCTCATCCCATGTACATTGCGGCAGATTTAATGATTGTTTATGAGAGAAATAATTAGTCGAAAAAGTGTTTTAAAGTGAACCTGTCATTAGAAACTGGCTTAATAAACTACTACCAGTATGGTGCCTAGCAGGTTTACACCTTACAGATCATGTTTCTTTCATAGCCCAAAGTGGTTCCATCACCCAGAAAATCAACTTTATAGTGAAGTGTAAATTGGTAGTATAAAACCAAGGAGGTGGAGAGTTTAACACTGAAGTCAGGCTCTCCCTGTCTCTGAACACCTCCTCTGGTGACTTCAGGAGATCTGGTTTATTGATGTCTCTGGATGCTGAACCGTCAATTACAATGAAGGGGCTTCTATGGAAGATAGAGCTTGGCTTCAGTGTTGAACTCTCTACCTCCTTGACAACAAATTTACGCTCATTTCAAAATAGATTTTTTTGGATGATGCCTCCATGTTGGAGCATAAAAGAAACCTGATCTGGAAGGTGTTTGGCTGCTTGACAACATACTGGTAGTGGTTTATTAGGTATATTTATGCTGACAGGTTCCCTGTTGATTTGCTTTGATTTGCAGGAGTGTTAACACTATTATGACTAGCATGTCAAAATGGTGTGGACCAATGAAAAGGGAACATGGCTTCACATGGAGAGAGACTTGCAGCACACTTTGTTGCATTTTTTTGGAGTAAACTAAGCAAAAAAAGGTGAAAATTTTGATTTTTAAGAGAAATCAAAAGAGTCAAAGTTCAGAACACTGTAGTGAAACCTTGAGAGATTGGTGACTAAACAAATGGTCTAAGCCAGTGATGGCTAACCTATGACACGCGTGTCAGTGCTGACACGTGTAGCCATTTTCACTGACACATGGCTGCCTGAGAGTTAAGTTTCATCCTACAGTTTTGTGATGTACAAGCCCTGAAATAATCGCAAAGCCTTGCAAATCGCCAGACATTGCGATTAGTTTGCTCCTCACACCTTCTCCATGCCAAGAGGGCATGAGGGAGATGCAGACAGCGGCACCTGCGCCCTCACTATAACCTGTGAACTTTCATGACAGAAAGTTCACAGGTTACTAAGCATTTCCACACCTGTCTGATTGTAACCAATCTATTACAATGTGCGATTTGCACATAGTAATAGATGATTGAGAAAATCCCCATATACTGCTATACTGTAGTATGGCAGTATATGGTAGTATCAATCAGACAACCTACGGTTAAAGTACCCTAGAAGTTAAATAATTATACATATTTGTTAATTAAACTATAAATATCACAAAATTATGTTTTTTTGTCAAGGTGACACATCAACCGAGTTATGCTCGGTTTTTTGGCGAATTTTGACACACCAAGCTCAAAAGGTTGCCCATCACTGGTCTAAGCTGAGGTTGTAGTTACCTTTTTTTAAACTGCCTAATGATCAGATGTTTGTTTTATTAGAAGGATTTTCCAGTTTCAGTAAATAAATGTTACTGATAAGAAAAAGTTACCATTTTCCAATATGGACACACATAGGTACTCGAGTCGAACTTTTTCTGATGCTCAAGTGCTCGTTTCGAATAATGAACCCCATTGGGAGACTCAAGCATTTTTCAATATGTGTGAAGAACACATTGCAGATGTTTCCATACATCTGTTATCTGCTAACTTATCAGAAGACATGAGTGCAGAACGGTGTTCTTCGCAATAGTATGTGAAGAACAATATGTGTGAAGAACACACTGCAATGTGTTCTTCACTTAAATGATCCTTAATGATCCTTAAATGATCCGGTGTTCACTATGTTCACTGTGTTCACTGTGTTCTTCACTGTGTTTCCTTAAAACGCTAATACTTGAACGAGCGTCGAGCTCGGACGAGTATGCTCGCTCATCTCTAGTATTAACCCCTTACACGAAAGAGCCTGGCTTACTGTGCTGTGACTATAATGAACCCATGTACCCGTGGGTTCACTTTATGACCATGGACTGATTTCTATCAACTGGAAGCAGACAATAAGGGTTCTTATTGAATGACATCAAACAGAGATCTAGACAATTTTGAGGAGGTCATACAGAAGGTATACTAGAAAGTTGTATACATTTTCACTTTACAAACAGTAAAATATTTTGCTATACAAATCCCAGACTTTCTTATTCTGATGACTGTACCTGCAGAGTGCGATATTAGTATTTAAATATGTGATTGATATGTGTAATATTTGCTTAATAAGGAATGGATTGCGGCAGTAAATGTCTCCTCAGAAAATTGGACAGCATGGCAAATGAGAAGTGGAGAATCTGTTTGACAGGTTGGTAATTAGTTTTGCGGTGAGCAGTTTACCTGTGATTCTGGAGGAGGGAGCATTTGTTAGCCGTGAAATACTCAGTTCTAATTTCAGTTAATTGCAACAGGCACTGAAAGCCATGATGCAACCTTCACATTCTTCTCAGTGCAATCCAACGCAAGCAGAGCTTCTGTCTTTGAATTGTGTAACACATAGGAAATTAGTAACTAAATTTTCCACAAAAAAAAAATCAAGTTGCTTCCCTGATTTTGCATCTGAATTATCCATCTGGGGAAGAGCATTTGTTGGTATTGACCCTGGCACAGATCACCCAGGCGCATTTCCTAATGACCATCTTCAGGTGCTGAAAAAGACTATTGAATATCTATTGCCTACATACAATTCCATTAAATACAGTTCTGCTTTCAGTTCTGCAGTTTTAGGAATCGGAGGACCTTCAACGGTCAAGGAAGAACTTGTATACATGTGTTTTGAGAGCCAGCACACATTGATGAGAAGTACAGGGCTAGGGAACCCTCTCTTTATTTTCTCTACACACATTTGATGGGTGATCATGAAGCCTTGGTTCCTGGATTTCCTCCCAAACTTCCCATAATCCTCTATCTTCTTCCTCCAATCTATCTACAATGACACTTTCTTATTTAAAAAAAAAAAAAAATATATATATATATATATATATATATATATATATGTTGGTGATTTTTCTTTCATATACATATGGAGCTAAACCATTAAAATTGACGCTTACATTATGGCAGCATGAGTGGTGCCTACTGCTGATGTTTAATTGTAGATCATACTGTTCTTCTAGATCAATGGAAGATTATCTCAATTAAACTGCACAATTCTCTGATAAGATTCTTTACTTTAAGACTATTGTAGACTATAATGTAAGGAGAAGTCTTTATGTTCTATATATTGTAAAGAATTGGTATAATTCATACTACCTGTAACGTTTCAGTAATAATAGCTATAAGAACATATCATTTCATATTTATCACATTGCCTGCAATACCATATTAGAGCTATAGTAAGACTAGCTTTTTGACTTCAATGAGGTGGTAGGTCCTTTTTAATGATATGCTTCACCGTTTCCCTAATATTTAACCTTCTTTTTTTGTAAACAGGAATATTTCTGGTTCTTATACATTGTCATATTTTAATTTGCACATTATCAAGTTCTTTGAAGGGTTGTGTGTTTTAGAATGCAACTATTGGGGTCTTATGATGGTCTTCCAAGCACAAATACATTGTTTGTTTTTCCTGAATTTGAAAAAGGGTTGAGGACCCGAAACAAATCATTTTGGGCATTTTATACTATAATAAATTGACTTTGTTATTTACACTTATGGCCTAAAATTTGGTATATTTTATTTTTTGGGTAGTTGTACTATTGGCTCCCCACGTGAACACTGTTTGCACAATATATTTTTTTCTTGCCTTTTTTGGGTTACCGGTGCTAAAGAGTTTTGGGAGCTACATAGATAGTCACATATCCTAGAAATATACCATTGATTCTAAGAAGCCACTACTCCTTGATATGGAATTGTCTTGATCCTGGGATACTGGTTATGTGCCTAAAAATCAAGAAGATACCAGGTGAGCACCCTCTAGACTTGACATATTTATCATCCATCACCAAACGTTATCACCCAAGGCGCTGTGTTTCCTTTTTTTGTACTTTTGGTCTCAAGCCGAAATACAGACACCTTGTAAGCATGGGCCAGCCAAGTACTAATAATTAATATACATTGAGAAAATGTTACTTCTGGAAAAAGTAAGTTCTTCCATTTTATAGTTTGACTCCAGTTTCGTAAGAAAAATGATTACAGTCCAAGATTACAGTACAGTCACTGCAATCATCTCCTTAATCACTGTATTAGTCAATTCTGATGTTAAGCTGCATCACAGACCAGCTAAAGACCATACTGCCCTCTCCACTAAATGAGCAAGTGTCCCGCTGAACTCAGCAGCGAGCATTACTGAATCTCTATGACGCTGGCTCCTGAAATGACGACGGTAACCAAGCAACAGAAGCAGGACGCTGGCTGGTTCAGTACAGATGGCACCATCGACTTTGGCCGTTAATGGAAGCAGTGACAGAAATGAAGTGATTTAGAAAGTCCTGCATAATAATTTTTCTTATAAAATGTATGATGTTTTATAATATCTTGATCTTACCATGTGTCATACAACGTCTGAGGCCCCATATGGAGTCATTATTATGAAAATAGCGCTATATGTCCACTAGCTTCATTAGAGGGTATCTGAATAGAATGATGTCGTTATAGTCCATATGTAATTCTACTTTCTTTTATTTCATCCTAATAGCATTTACCATTATTTTGCATTTTCACATTAGCATGATTAGCATTTCTGCTATTAGCACAATTCACATTAAAGGCTTAAGATACAAAGCATTAAACACTTTTTCTATAGCTTGCTCTTTACCTTGCAGAGTCTCTATTGCTCATCTAAAATCCATATTACAAGTAGTGATGAGCGAATCTGTTCGTTGAATTGTAGATTCAGTACAGATCTGTCATTTTTAATGCATCACATCGAAGCTGATTCTTTTCTGTTCCTCTTTGGATGAATCTTGTAAGCTGGCAAAAAGCTACTGCTGTCACCCACCCCAGAGCTTAGGGAGCGGTAATAGACAAGACAAAGTTTTAAAAAAGTAAAGAATTAACAAAAAAAAGATAGGAGCTCTCTATGAAAAAGCTGTTTTAGAGGACTAGAGGGGGCAACATTGGTTGGGACTGAATCAATTGGGTCTCAAATCTTTTTAAACATTTTTAAAAAGTTTCTATATATGTAATTTTGGATGATTTACTCATCTCTATTTACAATAGTGTTTTCTAAATTATTTCAGAGAGTGGGGTACAGATAGCAATTTAGGTTTAGGAAAGGAACAAAAAACCAGGGGAGGTTCAGGGTATCTTTCCAAAGACAATACATTAGTATAAGACACAAATAACTACATGGGAATTACAAGGGGATAATTACATGGCAAAGATGCATAATGTATAAAAAAAAATAAAGTCCAAATCACTCAAACCCTAGAAAATAGTAACAATGGGGGAGATTTATAAAGCTGCCTAAGAGTAAGAACCAATTACAGCTCAGATTTCATTTTACCAGTGCTAATGAATATTTTAAAGGGGAGCTGTAATTGGTTGACAGGGGCCACTAAGCATAATATAACTTATAGGCAGCTTGATAAATCTCCCCCACTGTCCCTGTGTTTAGAGGTAATGACTTGTGAAGATTGGACCTGAACCCGTTTGGGTCCATGCTAAACACTGCTGGTTCAGTTCCCCTAACCTGGACATCGCCCGTTGATGTTCATGGTTGCTGCCAGTTGGGGTGAAGGAACCCGAACTTTAACAGGTCCACTAATCCCTAGTCAAGATCCATTGTTACCAAGAATATCTTTTAGTCTTTTATTTTTCATAAATGTGTTCTATGCCTATAGATATTTTTTATAATACAGATGCAAAAATGTGGTTATATTTAAATGCATGTAATTTGACTGAATCCTACATTCAGAGTATTTCAGTTTTACTTACCCAGCTATAATATTACAGATGTCATGATTGAGCAGACAAGAACAGGTGTGAAAAAATGCTGCATAGTAAAAATACTTTCAAAAATAGATGTGTTATAGACGGGTTGCCTGGAATAAACTTTTACTTTAAGGTGTATGATGATAAAACATCATATACTCAGCTTGCTATTGTGCTTTGCTACAGCTTTAGTCTCTGTATACAGGGGCTTAGCAGTGACGTCACTACCACAGCCTTGTGCCAGGTACAGCCTCTAAGGCTCAAGGGTACATTCACATGAAAATGTGTCTGCCTGGCCATACAGCGCTCTCACCCCACCCCTCTCCATAGAGCAGTGCAGGGCTGGCGTCGTAACATGGCAAAATATAGGACATGTGACAAGGGAACCATCAATGGGGACCGTTATGTGGCCGCAAATGGTGCAGCCGCATATCGGTCCCCATTATATGTGTGTCTATCAGTATCACTACTGAGCTAAGGGGAGGCACCACTTTGCACTCGGCACAGGTGCAAGTATATACTCATTATTTTTGTACTCTCTGGAGGAAATAGTAAAATAAAAATGTATCCTTGGCAACTTCTTTAAAAACAGAGTAAAGAAGAGCAAGGAATCCATGATACAGTCTTATAGAGCCCCAATCCTAACATCAGGGCCGCCACTAGGAAGCTTTGATACCATGACTGGCAAATTTTGTGGGCCCTCACAGAACGATAAACCGGCCCTGTGTACACAGTGAGTTCCTTGCACCTAGGAGGGGAGGAGATATTTTTGTGCTTGGGCCCCTTCTCCTCCTTGGGGCCCCATGAACACAGTCACAACTTCCCCTGATGGTGCCCTGCCTAACATCATCAAATCTGTTTTGAATTACATGAAGAGAAATAAGAATTTGAAGGTACATCCACATAAGATTTCTGGTTTGTTATAAAAGTCAGGAACACCCGCCCTGCTGATTTCCAACAAAAACTGTGAGCAAGTGTATGTAGAAGAATTGATGTTGAAAAGGTTCAAAGAAAATATTTATTAGATTTCCCTTTCTTGCATTCACTTTGCATTTTTTTATTGATAAAACTTTTAATAGAGGATTTCTGTAAATCTGCCTAAAACTTTTTCCTAGTACTTTTAGAAGCGTTGCTAACCACTCAGCTACTGCCCTTTATTATACAGTTATTGTAAACTCTATTCATTACCAATCATGTCATTTAGTTACTATTTCTGTAAAATGTATGTTCGACTTATAATTATAGAATATATTATGTATTGGATTTACTCTATTGCAACAGGCTAATTGAATTTCTTTCGAGCTCAATACAAAGCTTGTATATGCAGTAGATTGCGTTTCCTTTTATAGTTATGTATATATTTCACGAAGCAAATATTTTATCTCCCGAATTTGATTTGGATTCAGCTCTGAAAGAACCTGCCTTTTATTCCCAGGAGCTACAGTAACAGCAGAATATTCTCATATTTGGATGGTGTATTAGAACAGGGCTTGTTGTCGCACCTTCATTTTATACTATCGACCTTTAACAGTTCCTGTCTATAGGGAGAATTAAACAAGTCTCAGCAATGTAAGGAGGTTTAGTAGTGATATATTTTAGGGAATCAGGTTATTCTGTAGAGACCTAGATACAGTAGATGACTACTTAGACATAAATCATGTAGAATGATCGGAGATATATTACAGTAGGTCTCAAAGTTTTCTAAGCTCTTTTTTAGTTATAATAATTCCTTTATTTATTTATTATATATACAGATTGCGAGGGCTGCACAGAGTTCATAAAAAATGAAGTCCTCCTGCAGTCAAACTCCTACCATCAGATTTTTTGGATGATAGACCACTTACCTCATCATTTATAGCTCTTTATCGGGCATAGAAACACTGATAAATGCCCCCTAAGTCTCTTTATTTGGGACCAAAGTCACTTCTGCAAGTGTTTACAATACTTTCACAATGTCATTGGACCTCTGTAGCTGGGTTAATTCCAATGAATACCGCAATAACAAAAGTGCCGTTAGGCAAATTTAACCCTTTTGTGCCACTAAAATATAACTTTTTTTGGAAAATTAAAATTGTAAAGAGAGAACACTATATAACAAAAACTATCTCAGGGAGAGAGGAATATATGTTTTTGACATGCTTTAACAAATTTCCTCTTGTTTGTTGCGGGGGAGATGTACTTCTTATCCCTCCATTGTACAAACTTCTCAGTTGGGGGGGGGGGGCAGAATCTGGTTAGAGTTCTGCCCCCTAGTTAGTGATGACACCTATATATGTTCTAGTACTTTGGGTGATGGGACATCACTTTTGTTATTATTTTGTTTACAATAAATACATTAAGATAAGTTAATTAACCTAAACACAAATTGTTGCTTTACACTTTAATTATGATTCTCTATAAATATTTATAATAAATTAGACTATAATTCATACAAACTTCTACACCATTTATGGTGTCCCCTCCTTTGTATGTTCCCAATAATTGCCTTTGCCTATTTTGTGCTTGTATATAGAATGCCAACAAAAATAAATAACACCAGGGAAAGGTGCAATTTTGTCTAAATCTTATATGTACTTTGCCCTTAATTCATACCTTCATGCTTTTAAGCTTTAAAGTACATTGTTGAGAAAAATGACGGCCTTCCGGGATGTATGATGCAGACCTTGACAGCTGGTAATTTCATCTGCCAGGATACAAGCACATAGACCTATTGTATGAGTGACACAAATTCATATATACATTTTCTTAAATACTACAGAATAATAGTGCTTTGGCACCTAATGTTTAAAGTAGTAGCTTCTTGACTAGACTATTTTTACTGTACTATTCACTTGCTGATATTGGGAATGCACTGTGAATATGACTCCTATAATCTAAGAGCAACAATTGATGCCTAGCCTCATAGACATATAGCAACAGTACTGTACAGACATCATCTAGTGAAAAAAAGATGTATAACTGAGACACATAGCCATTATATGGCCATATAAATGAATTATTTTTTGTATTTGCTATAGGGATAAAGAGGATAAAGTATAAAAAAGATAAATATTTAGTGTATCAATTTCAGTTCAGTATATAAAATAATAATTTCCAACTATACATTTCTGCAGGCTTTGAATACTATTTTGACAACTGTTTTACATTTCCTGCTACTGTAATTACAAAGCTGCACCACCATAATCTCAGTCTTATAGCCTAACCAGACTCTTTGGTTTGTTAACTATTTGAGATTAATCTATTTTTTAATCTGGACCATCCATTTGCATTTCTAGAACTTCTCCTGAGCTACACCAGTTGTCTAGAATTCCTTACCCAGCACTTTATTGTCAAGCTAATACACAACTCATTTCCCATCCCAGCCTTATACTCAAGTCAATACGTTTTCCCAATTTTTGTGGTAAAATTAGATACCATTGGCTTATACTCAGGTTAGCTTATACTTGAATATATGCAGTATATGGTGATGCCACCATACTGTGCAATGAAAGAAACATAATATAGAAATAGTTAAGCTGCATAACAACCTTGGTGCAGGAAAGGGATGTTGACCAGTTGTAACCTAAAGCTTAAGGTAGACGAGGCAATTTGGTAGGGACAGCTAGTCTGTCCTTTCTGTCCATCCAGGCAACTCCCTAACCCTGCATCACAAAGAGTTAGGGAATTGTATTTCCTCACAAACTAGAGATGCTCTTCTTATAATAATTTCTGTATAATAATTTCATACAAAATGTATCATTAAATAATTCAGATAAACCACAAAACAATTACATCAAATTACCAAGAAGAAAATGCAGATCTTTCAGTTTTGTATAAAGAGAAAGTATTCATAAATGAGTCATGGTAAATATCATTCAATGTGCTAAGAACTGTGATATGATGGGTACATTCTGTAGACAATGCCTTGTCAGCTTCTGTAGATATTTTCTGTTTTCATCATGCAGCACAATACCGCACATCAGACTCGAAACCTTCACTTTTTTATTTCAGACAGGAAGCTGAGTCATTATCTATGAATAAAGGCAAATGCCGATCCAGGGAGCAGAGTCTTCAGCACTCAGTGAATATATCAGTAAACTATTCTGGTCGTCTAATTGATACTCTATTGTTACCACCTGTACAATGAATAGTGTATACCTTGGTTTGTCATTATTCCATATGTAGCTTTGGATTCTATAAAATATGTCTGGTATTACTTGAACTTTTTTCCAACCTGTAGCTTATACTTGAGAGCATCTAAGATCTTCACATCTGCCTTGTATACAAGTCACTTTGCTTGGGTTAGTGACATGAGTATCGTATCGTAAAGCCCGACTGTATAGATGATAAACAACTATTTAATTGTAGGAGACACTGGTGATCGGGAGAATGGATGCTACAATTACCCATGAATTCATGTGGTTCCTCTTGTATGAGCTTCAAGTCAGCCAATTCTAGAAATCCTAATATAAGATAGCTCAGACAGATCAGCTGCTACCCCTTTAGGTAACTACAATTGGTGAGGTATTTGTTGAACTATGTATTTTAGGGTCTAATTATTCAATAGAAAGGGGCCCCATCAGTGCTGAGATGAGAAGTTGGTGAGAAGTGCAGACTACAATGAGGTGCAGTATACGAAAATGAGTGAAGCAGGAGGCAGCAAATTGTGAACAAGGAGGACACAGGGGCAGATTTATCAAGTGTCTGAAAGTCAGAATATTTCCAGTTGCCCACGGCAACCAATCACAGCTCCCCTTTAAAATATTCACGAGCTCTGGTTAAATGAAAGCTGGGCTGTGATTGGTTGCCATGGGCAACTGGAAATATTCTGACTTTCAGACACTTGATAAATCTGCCCCATAGAGTGCATACTGTGTGACAAAGATAGCATGGGTGCAACCCTTAAAGAGAACCTATACACTGAATAACACTGAGGTGTGTACCCATGTGTTTGCACATGTTTATATTGCACAGTTTATATTGTAAACCTTGTAATGCTTGAACCCCTTGCAGACTGACAGATAAGCCATTTCTAGTGCTAATTTCTTTTAGAACACACAGTCAGTTTTATTATACAATTGCCAGATGATGGGGCACCTTCACCTGGTGGATTACATGCCTTCTTCCTTGGTTCCTAGCAATGTGATGTCTCTTTTGCCTATAGTCATACTCCGGCATTTACCATCTCCCTAACGAGGGGGCACTGCCCTCTCTAGAGGTCTCTGCTCATGACTGTGCAGATTGGTGCGATCTCGGTTATGGCAGATGCCATCAATCTCCTCAGGGGAGTAGGTATTTGGCCGTCATACATGACAGATGAGTGCCCCCTTGTTTACCTGGCTTTCAGTTCAGCCAGACCCAGTTGTCTACTATTAGCCATATATTACCACTCACTTAGTAAGCCATGCCCCAATAAATGGTGTACCCAGAGATGCCCTCATTGACCAAAGGCTAGGGAGTAGCCCAGGGGGTGTCTTTAGGAATTGGTATAAATCAGACTAGAGAGGTCAGTACGATCTTTGGTATGGGTGCTGTTGTTCTCCTTCTTATCTTAATTATGTGGACTATCACTATGTTTTTATACCTTCTTACCCAAACCATTTTTTTTGTCGGCAGATTTTTTGTCTCTAATCACTAATCATGGTTCGAGTGTGCCATTGTGTGGGTCACATACATCTTAGTTTTGGCTTTGTGTGCTGGAATTTTTTCTTTTTCTGCTTTTTTTCTGCTCAGACGTTTTTTTTCTTTTTAATAAATATAGGTCTTAAATAGTCTAAAATTTTGTATGTGGCAAAAAAGTCCAAAAATAGAAGAGAAAGCCAAACCAAAACAAAGGTACATGTGTCCCTATGACTTCATATTACATGCAATTCCAAGTTATAACAAATCAGTTAATATGTAACAGAAGGCAAACTGTTAAATTGTTGCGATATCTGTACAGAAATTGTTGAATTTTATTTTACAGATCTTTGTCATTTTTCATATTAAATATCTCAAAAAGCCCAAATACCAAACAAATCTCTATGACGTTATTGGGTTCACCCACTATGGTAAAAGCCATTTTTTCAATTTTTATACATCTTAAGTAGAAACTGCCAAGATATGATAATGAAGCAGTGATAGATGATGGTGGAATATACCCCTAATTGCTTTTACTCAACCTCTTTGGCCTTTAACCTTCCCAGCTTTAACAACAGGAGTCTCTGTAACCTGCAGTTCATTGCGATTGTGATAAATTGTTCCATGCAAAGGAAAGTCATTTTTCTATTGCTTTGTAAGGTCTCTGAATGGACCAGTTTCTATGGTTACAGCTGCTGGTTTACAAAATGGTGTGCTAATACCCAAATACACTTGCAATTAGGAAGTTTATTTTTCCCTTTTTCTCTAAAAATACAAATTGTAACCTTTTCAAAATAAGCCACTCAGTTATTGATTCTTACATTTTGAAAACATTTAAGATTCACAAAAACTGCTGTAAAGGGGGCATTGTATGGCAAAAGCATCTGAGAGCTATATGTCTGAACCTTTGTTAATTTTTTATATATAAATCTAATTGAAAAGATATGATTACATATCAAGGAAATATTACTGTGAAACATATGGTTCAAACAAAAACAAAATAAAGTGAAAGAGATAAAGCAAAAATACTAAAATAGTTATAAGATCACTACGGGACAGCACTGATGAGAAAGAACCACTTGAGGTTTTTTATTGGCACTTTGAGTTGTGTGCATGGTAAATGTAGCATGTTTTTCCATGATACACTGAAACTGTTACCTAGACAGGCAATAGATGAATAAACTTTATCAGAGATCCTCACACCCTTTAACAAAAGTGTGACATATTAAAAGAATAACTTTACCCTTAAAGCAATTTTATTTGTATTTGATACATGAATAGAGCAGGTGATTAGACTTTGTAATGTGCTTTATTACAAGTCACAGCTTCTCTGTGATTTGTTTCTGCTTTTTCTCCTGTAGTGAGCAGTATCAAAGCCTTTTGATGTCTGTCCACCTTAGACAGAAAAGAAAGACTAATGATGAACTCTTTCCATACCTATAAATTATTTCCCTTGACAATATATCTCTTTGAGAAGATTAAACTATCCAGGGACTGTCTGTAAAGAGTTTAGTCATTAGTTACTCTATGCACCCTTATCTCTCATCTGTCAGTAGATACAGGACAGAATGCTGCTTTACACAAACTGCTTAATTTAGGACGAAAGGAAGGAAAAGGAAGGACATTGGAACAGATTTCTTAAGTATATTACAAAATTTACTATTATCTGGACATGAAATTTTGTCAAAATGTTATTCTACAATCTTTCCTATGCAATGGCACCTTGTCTAGACACTGGTGGGGGCATTTATCTTTAATTTGACTCTTTTTTTTGTACCATTTTTGGGAATATTAGCACCATGTGTCTGTTGCAGTGTTTCTTATGTATCTTTGCCAGACAGATGTTTTCTTTGATTTGTTTCGTCTTCATCCTCTATTTTTGATCAAATTAGAGACTTTTTAGATTCAAATTGAAGTACAGCTGACCCATACTTACTTCCATACACGGTTTAAAATGGGCATAACAGGTCACAAAACACACAAGTCTGCCAATTAGCAGATTATTTTTTTAAAGAGTCAGCTCAAATACAATGAAACATGTGCCCCCTGGATATTGAATTGAAAAAGTGGTGAAAAACATATGCAGAATCTGTTGTACACCGCAATCTAGAACATCTTGCTTAGAAAATCTCACCCGTTGCTACCAATGGGCGTGATTATTTCTCATATGACCATCCAAAAATATTTACTATGAATCCTAAATATCTCAACAGAATATTAAAACTAAACTACGAGAAATCTGGGCTGTATTACATACAAGTAAGATAAAAAGGAACTGAAGAAGGTACCCCTTCTTACCTTTCCTACTGACCGGACTGTGTTCAAAAATGTCTGCTATTAGATAACTCACTCTATAAAGAGTTAACGGCTGCGATTGTTGTCAACTCCAATCATGGGCATCAATGATGGCGGGTTGAGCTGAACGTTAATGAACGCTAATGAAAGTTCATTACGAACCCGGTTCGGGTCTGTTCAACACTAGTCTAAAGCTATTGGCTTTACAGGATGCTGAAGATGGCTTATGCTGAGCCATGTCTCTGGACCCATGACACTTTTACAACCATTTCCTCTCTCTTGAAGTGAGAAAGGTGTGGTTTGTAGTATAAGCTTTAATTGTACTATAAATACATTTAGATGGGGCTCGGGACCTCTATAAAAATGTATCTGAACTTGAGCTTCAAGGGATAAAGGATGGATTTGGTGAATTTTTCATCAAAACATCTATTAACCCAGTGTTTACAATGTACAAAGTATTTTCCCCCCTTCCTTACTGGCCAAGCTACATATTCAACAGTGGCACCACTATCAATATAATTTAATATTATCAGAATTTAGCAATATATGTAATATATAGACTCATTTTCTGCTCATTTGGACTTTGTTTAAACTCTTTCTGGTCTTTATGGTCTTTTTATTTAATCTTCAATACGCATCACTATAATAAACCAAAGAGCACATTAAGCCGTAGGGTTTATTGTGTTTATTTTGGAGCGTTAAAAAAACAGCTACAAACATACAACCAGTATTTTTTATTGGATTCTCGCAAAGCACAAATCTATAAGAAGTCTGATAGAGGTAACAGAGCTGAACAAAATTATCTGGCTTTACTTCAATTTTAGTTCTTCTGGAAAGAATCTGTTTCGAAAGCCCTGAAGACTCGGGAACCTTGAAAAACATACAGCTCTGTTTGTTAACGGCACAAAGTAGATTAGAATATTTGGCTGCATTGTCAGTGTAATGAAATGATGGCATCTCCTGTGGATAAAGTTTTCAAGAAAACAAATATAGGGATCCTGTTTAACACCTGCAGAGAAATGATTTGAAGTGATTTCTTACAATAACTTTTTTCATGTTTTATATAATTTAATGCTTTTATATTTACCTTGAAATTTCTATAAGCAAGGCTCTGTTGCATTTTATAGTTGATTCTTCGATATAAATATGGGAAACCTTTTTTTTAAAACATATTTTTATTGAATTTTTTTCCAATACAACGACAGACATCAAAAATAACATATCAACAATCACTAACATTTGCCAATCATAAGAGATTCAATATAACTAAATGACTCTGAACCATTCTGTACTCTTAGAGGTTTATCTATTCCATGTGACTGTCCCTTAAAGGAGTAGTCCTTATAGTGGTTCAGTTACATCTCGGATATTCGTAAATGCAAACCATTCATCGGCTTTCTCCATGACGCAGGAGGAAGTGCTGGTGTACCAATCCTATTTGATCCGCTGAAGATGTCCGGTTCATTTTAATATATCCTGGAGTTTTGTTTTGTTTTGTTGGTGTAAATGTACAGCTATACACCTGTAATTGTCCTGGTCTGCCTTCTTTAGATAGTTGGCATATAGGCAAATGTCCATCAACCAAACAAGAACAAGAAACAATAAACAAAATAACTTAACATACCATGACTTGGCATTAGCAATGAGTAAAGATTTTAAAATATAATGTACTTATTTATTCATGAATGAAAGGGATCCATTCCCTTTTGAATTTTTGGTATGTGTTTTCTTGGTAAGATATGTGTTTTTCATATATGCAGCAGGTATTTATTAGACCAATTACCTCAGTTATGTTAGGACACTCTTTCTCTTTCCAGTGTCTTGTAGTGACTAACTCAAAATAACAAAACAACACAACAACGTTTAACAGTACTAACAATAACAGAGGTCATTTAAGACCTAATCATAAAGGTAACTCCACTATGCCAGAGTGGTCAGAGGTGGCCCTCACAATTATTGAATAAATACCAAAAACTAGACGAAAAGAGGGAAATCCATGCCAATAATGAACTTGTAAAATAGAGAAACTTTATTGATAACAAATGAATTCTTTAAAAAATTTACTAAAAAATTCCAGGAGAGACAATGCATGAACAACCCAGGTAAGGGTACACAGCTGTATATAGAGTAGTACAAAGGGAGCGCAGCTCCTAATGGCAGTAATGTGTACTGCACCACATAACAAAAACTCATGCCCAGACACAGAAGTTAAGCAGATAAATACTACAAATAAACATGCAGTTATTTGAAAAAATATCAGACCCAAACAAGGATAAAAATCTGTGAAAGGGAGATCCTGTGGACCACAGTACCTGGTGTTCAGCCCCCGACGTGCGTTTCATCCCGCTGGTCTTTCTCCCCCTGAGAACCTTACCTGGGTTGTTCATGCATTGTCTCTCCTGGAATTTTTTAGTACATTTTAAAGAATTAATTTGCTATCAATAAAGTTTCTCTATTTTACAAGTTCATAACAGGATGGATTTCCCTCTTTTCGTCTAGTTTTTGGTATTTATTCTTGTAGTGACTAGTTTTGTAGTTATTACTATATGTACAATTAACTTTCTATTAAGTACAGGGAATGTTTCTATTCCTATTAGCAGATGAGCATTAGCTGCTGTGAATGTGGCCCCTGAACCTGTAGTAGAGAAATCAACCTAAACGCTTATAGTAGGCCAAGCCTATAAAGTGTGGAGTACAATCCTCTCTCGCCACACCGTCGCCAGCAAAATGGATCAACGGAGGGGAATATAGCATTTAAACATGAGGGTGTGTAGTACCACCTCATGTGGGTCTTCAATATTGCCTCTTGTTCTGCCACGCATCTAAGTGTGGATTTGGTTAGGTTTATAGCTGTCAACCATTGCTTGCCTGAAAAAGACATGTGTAATTCCTCCTCCCATTTTACCATGTATGGGAGCTTCTGGAAAATAGCTTTCTCTCCTAATATGTTATAGAAAAATTATATGCCTATTATGGGGATTTTGTTTTTCTGTATGATACACAGAAGTTTTTTTGTTAACTACTGGTAATGTAAGGTTTAGTAATGTGAGGTTTAGTATCAGTATTGGGATTAGTTGAGGGGCTATGGTTGTTGTGTCTGCTTGTTGGGGGTTAATGGATCTCTAATCTAAGCCTCATCTAATGCTCTAATGGTATAGGGCTTGTATTCCAAATAAGAGATAATATTCTGCCCCTAAAAATGCAATTTCTTTGGTATACTTGTTCTATACTATACCATACTTTGTCCTTCGAGTCATTCCACCAGTGTAAAGATTGGTCCAGGATAGCTAAATAATGGTAGTCTTTTAGGTCCGGGAGGCCTAGGCCACCGCAGGCTATGGATCTAGTCAGTATTTTCTATGCCACTCTTGTTTTCATACCTTGCCATATAAATTTATTCAATTGCGTCTTGGTCTAAGTAAAGAATGTGTTTCGATTAGGGACTAGAAGGCTACGCAGTAAATATAGGTAGTTTGGTAATACCATAATTTTGTATGTAGCTACCCGCCCACACCATGATAATATACATTTTAAGTAACCCTCCAATTAATATGGGAAACCTTTATTCAGGTCAACATTGGCTTGTGAAGCCAGCATCAAAAGGGACCCCATAGTATAAAAGTCAAAATGGCCAACTAGATTTAATAACCAAGAATTTGTTTTAGTCTTTCCTTCTATAATCCTTCATGGAGATGCTCTCAAGACTCAGGAGCAAAAATAAACAGGACTGAACACTAGTCTTGATCGTGGCCTGATAGCAATCAGACTGTATAGTATGTACAGTATCACACAAGTACGGAATGCAACATTTCTTTCAAGTTCTCTACAATGATACCATAAGACCCGCAAAAATGTTATCAGCTTATGTGGTTGTCACATAAAAATGGTCAGGCACTTGAATTTGTGCATTACCAATTCTACAAGTAACAGACACATGGCCAGTTGTTTGTGACTCAACTGCATTAATTTCGTTCACACACTGATGACAGTAGCAAAGGACGGTCCAAGCCATAATCAAGGGCAGAAATAGGACCCGCTGTGAGTTTTGCAGCAAGGGCAGTCATCCCATACATAGGGCTATGGATACCTCAGCAATGTTTGTGAGACCATTGAAATGCATGGAACTGTGAGCTTGCTCTTGATACAGCTACCACACTTGATACCGCTACAAACATTCCTTAATGTACATATAGCCTAGACAAAGCCATTGTCGATAAATTGATTGTATGGTGAGTGACACTGGTCCTGATATTGTGCCTCTCTTGGTTTTGCCACTTGGTACCTGTTGATATGCTTCTCTCTGGCTAATCACATATTCATTGTTATTTGTTAATTGTTGGTATTGCTATAGTTTTATACACTAATATACAGTGCAATGCATTGACCTTGTATATTATGTGAACACCATTTCTTTTTATGGTGTATTGGATCTTTATTTTTTTTTTTCATATATTTTTATTTTGTGAATGTCAATGCAGTTTATGAATCATATTTCATATCATTTAAAATCCTTTTTGATAGAAAAAAATAAATACTACAATATGTGATGACTATACTTAGAATTTGTCCTGTTATTATTTTTTTTTCATAATAATTATTATTGAATTTTTAATGGAGTAACGTAATGTAGTAGCAGAGTCATCCTGTCTTTTAAAATTCCACGTCGTACACGACCATTGAAAAGAAACCTGGTCTCCAGTAAATTATTTCAAGGACTGACATACAATAATTTTCGGTGCTGGGCTCCTAATTAAATTATTTGATGAAAACCAAAATGACACTGTGATTTATTCTTTGTTCCTCTGCTTATATTGGTTTGACTGAGCCTCATTGTGTTTGCATTAGAAATCTGTCATTCACAATATGGAATTGGCACAATGTTTCGTTGCGTTCTCAGTCCCATCACTGCATATGATATTACTCTTTTGTTAGTAAGGATTGAAATATTTCTAGGCTGAACAAAACAGCTGTCCTTTCTAGTAATTGATATTTCCTGTTTCAATGGGCACAGGTAGAGATAAAACCAATGGCATGAAATGGACTTGTACAGGTAGATGGCCTTGTGACTTATTTCACTGTGACATACGGCTACAATGGCATATTGGCTGGGGCTTGTTTGTAGAACATTTGAGATGTGGCATTTATATTCTGTTGCACTTGGAGCAGCAATCCGAAATCCTCAACATATGCTCATTAATCAATTCACAAAACTTAGACAGCGAGACATTCATTCCATGGCGCAAACTTTACTGAGAGCATTAGAATCGCTGCCAGTATGACAGAGTGGAAGATTGGTTTAATATACCTTTGTGCCTTTACATGTTAGTAAAGGAAAGAAATGAAAAGTTTTCAAAGTGTATTCCTGTGACAGCCTTGACCAACTTGGAATTACAAGTGGCTTCTTCTCCAGGCAGCATCGGAGCACTTTGCTGAACTCAACACCCACTTAAAAAGAGTATATTCTTAGCATGGCTTCCTGTACTGAGTTGCAGGTATAAATCAATGTCTGTCTACCTATCTATTATCATTTTCTCTGGCTTTATACAATATAGGCTTGTCTTGTTTTGCACAGAGAGTTGTATTTTCGATGCCGTTCTTTTGGGGTAAATACATTCATGTTATTGTAATGTAATGGGATTGCCCCCAACTATAGATGGTGGAATCGTTGTAGAAGTGTTGCCTAATTTATGGTAGTTTCTGGTCCTATTGAAATTGGAAAATGTCCTAATCTTAATGACAGCAGTAGGAAGCAGGATTTTTTAAAGATTCATCTGAAGCAAGAAAAAATATTTGGATTTGATTCGGTGACTGAAAATGCCAGACCAACTAATAGATCATCTATCCCTAAAATGTACCCTCATGCAACATCATGAGACCCACAAGATCATTGACACCACCCAGTTAGACCAATATAAAGCATCTCACTTACATCATTTATATTGTATTGGTATTCTCAGGATGCTACTACAGTTTAATGTGATGGGAGTGCAAAGATCAGTCAATTTTTATTTGTGCAAGGGCATCTAACACCAGGATGAATGGCTGTAAACCAAGCACCCTGACATACTGGTTTGTGCCCTTTTGGCAGGATCTGCTGTTCCTATGCCATTGTTTTTTTAAAGGCTTTAAAACTATAGAAATGAGCACGAGAAGCTCCAGGTTCCGTTAACACCTATGGTGCCTGGAGCCCCTCAGACTCATTTGCATAATTGTAAAAACCTTTTGTGGTAAATACCAGGGAATGAGAAGCTAAAAAAATTGCATACCCTGCCAGTATGTCAGTGTGCAGTATGTCCGTTTACAATCCTTAATCCTGGTAGTAGATGTACTTTAAGGAGGCTCTAAGACTTAACAGTCCTTTTTGTTGATTGGAAAGTTACCTAATGGTCAATGGGCCTATCTAGATTTTCCATTGCCCCTATTATTTCCCTTCTAATAATATATTTTTTAGTTAGGAGAATTATTCTAAGAAAGCAATCCTTTTAAGAAGGCACATTTTTGTTACAATGTGAATAATCATTTTAGTTCAGGAATTGTATAAAACGTGTTGTGCTGCATAAATTATATATCATATCAGAAACAATATCACTAGTCTGCATGGGCCATGATTTAGATGCAGATTAAACTACATTTATATTAATGCTACATAATAAAATAATGTATTTAAATTATTCAACAATTATGGATAATTAGCACCAACAGAGTTTTAAAATTACTTGCTCAAAGAGAAAATTGGAACTTATCCGACATTTAAACCATTTTAAACACTATGGATTAATTTAGTCATTCAGCTAACAGCAGATGCAAAAAGGAGAATACATTCCAAGAACGGAGAACCCAATCTTACTCCGGCTACAATTTGTATTTCAATTTTAACACATTCCAAGTTAATTTGTCTCTTAGTTTTTAATTGTTTCTGGAAACCTTTATTGGATATTTGTTCCTGAATTTCTACAAAATATTTTTGTATATTTAGCTTTGGGGTCATACTGTCTCTGCTTGTTTTTTAGGGCAATTTCATTTTATAAAGTTGCTTTTTTTTAAGCCTCTCTTTACTATTTTTATGGGTACATTTTATATACGAATCTAACAATATCTATAATATAAATTACGGCTACTAATTCTGCAATAAATCACATTCACTGGCTTAGATATATTATTGTGCCCGCTACAGTTTTTTGTCCAAGTTTGCATGGAAAAAAAGTGTCCTTAGGGCTCGCACATGTATTTGTTATGTTCGTGAACCACATTGGCATTTTGTCCAACACTTGTTCGTGTGTGTACCTAGTCTGCGTCACATTTATTAGTGTGCCGCACCACAATTCATGAAGCAAAGTGCACCAAGAAAAAAAAGGTGCAACTGTGTCCCATCCTGAAAACAGACAAGATTAAGAGTGTTTTGCGCTATTAAAAAACCGTTGCAACTTGCACAAAGCAAGTGCAAAAACAATGGGGGTCATTTATCGTATTTTTTCCAGGTTTTTCTTTCATTTTTAAGACATTTTTTGGGGCATTGCAATTTTTGCACCTTTTTGGGGACATTCTGAAACGTCCACCGGACATTTTTGTTTTTCATCAGCAAGACACATTTATCTTCTATTCCTGATGTACTAAATGTCGCAAATGACATTTATCATTTGAAATTGTCTCAAATTTGCAACATTTTTTGGCACAAAAAAATTCCAGACCAAACTAAGCTTTAGGAAAACTTAGAAAATAGAAAGAAGTGACTTGAGACATTTGTGTGACTTTTGAAACAAATGTCTCAAAAAATTATCTTGAAAAGATCCCCCATTTAACACAAGGAAAAAGTGAGATTGATAAATTACCAAAGAAGCAGATAGAAAAACGATAGGCTACGACTAGCCAAAGCAAACAGAGATAAAATAAATGACCCCCATTGAATGTTCAGTGGAATACTTTTAATTCCACTGTGGGTCACTGTGTATTTATTTGGGATTTCCAATATTTTATTAAAATGTAACATGATGGTAGCCGATTAGACTGTGTATGATATCTGTTTTATATGAGAAGTTGTCTTTGGTTACTTACATCTACTTTTTATAAATCCCTAAAGCTTAAATAATTGATTTGTTCAAGGTGATAATGCAGGTCTGACGGGGCACACTAAAAGGATGAAATCAGTATATAAATGTAGGCAGAGTGCTATATATACGAAAAGTGAGCAGAATTTTGTGACTTCTGCAGTACGGTTCTTTTAAAACCTTTAGGTCAGATGAATGGGCTGCAGCATGAAAATCAGATTGTATGTGCAGTCACTTTGAATTACCGGTAGGTAAAATGCACTTTCTATTTTTTTCTATTAACAAAAGTATGTATATTCTTGAAAACCTAGATTTATACGATTGATGATCATGAAGTACTTAAAGTTATCCCAATAAGGGGCAAGCTCAATGGGCAAGCTCAATGTTTTGGTCTGTTGCACACAAGCTATCAAGTGAGCATGTGCAGTTTGGCTTTAACAAATTGTACTGATTTTTATCCGATGTTTGTCGCAGAGTAGAAATGCCAGCCTGCCACTTGAAAGTGTAAAGTGGCAGGGTAGTCTGTTTCTGGTGCCCACAATGTTTGTCTGGCCAGGTCGTGTGCTGCTGCATAAGCTTGTGTCCCTCTCTTCCATTGCTTCCAGGGCACTCAATGTGTAATAAATGGAGGGCTGGTGTTAGATGTGTTAATGTGGGGATCCACAGGTATGCATCAACGTGGCCAATAGGAGGGGGAGACAAAAAGCGCAAAGGATTCAAGTGTATTGTTTGATAAGGAAAATATATAATAGAATGTCTCTCACCTGGTTCAGTGAAAGATAGAACGTAAAATAGATGGAGGGACTGCTGCCGACGGGACTCAGGTCCGGGCAAACCAGAGTTGACGGACTTGGCTGTGTACTGAAGAACCACGAGGAGTCGTCCCGTTCTAGAAGGCGCTGTCACAATCAGAGAATAGATTGGGATGGTGTATCGATAAAACCAATTTTAATAAAAAGTAAAGGGTAAAACACTACGCATTTCGGCCCCGGCCACCTGACGAAGGCTCCAGCCCGGGGCCGAAACGCGTAGTGTTTTACCCTTTACTTTTTATTAAAATCGGTTTTATCGATATACCATCCCAATCTATTCTCTGAGTGTGACAGCGCTGTCTAGAACGGGACGACTCCTCGTAGTTCTTCAGTACTCAATGTGTAATGAAATTGGCTAATTTCTGTGATCACATTGTAATTGGGGTGTAAACATTTCCCTTTCGAAGGGCTAAGCTTTTACATACTAACAGTATCAGACAGTATTTAGACTCAAGCAAGTTTTCAACTTTCCAATATATTTATTTAATACAAGGATTTATCACAGACATGTCTGCAGAAACTTAGTGAATAACATGTACTGTTTCTCTCCATTCGGTCCAGAACACCATAACAATTTCTTCTGATAACTGTAGAGTTGATGGTGACACATCTTCTGAAGTCATTCCTTTTTGGCTACATTTGGATGCTAAAATAGACCCCAGACCTTTAAAAAAAACATCAGCCCAAAACTTGGGGGATATTTATCATACCCCCGGCACAGAAAGTTACATCAAGAGGCCAGCGGGCTGCTGCATAGTGTTTATTTCTACTCCCGAAAAAATGCAGCTGGTAACTTATCACATGTGAAAAGTCACCGGCTGCAGCAAGTGCTCAGGCCCAGGGACAGTAATGCCACACTCCGGCCCACTCCTGTTCGCGCCCACCCCTTTCACGGCTTGTTAGATATGCCCCCTTATATCAGGACAAGAACACAAGAATGAATTTAAACATAAATACAGATTTAAGTACAAATGTATAAATACATTCAAATTAGAGATCAATCCCCCTACATGGTCTGATAAAATAGACTCACATCCTTAAATAAATGCAGGGTTTTGGTCAACTTTTCCATTAGATAGCGAGCTTTCACATGGAACATACCATACGTATACCACCATGGTTATTGGGCCACCCAACATTCAATATTACATGGTATCTATTACAAGGAAAAAAGTTTCACAAAGAATATAGCAGATAATATATACACTACTTTCAATTGTATAAACCCTTTGTGTTATCTACGTAAATACATCAGGTACACAGAAAGATAGAACCTGCAGTCTTTCTATGGCAGCTCTCGGTCTAGTTTGCACAAATTCGGAATTTTATTATTTGAGGCATCTCTATAAACACCTCACTGAATCTTCCCTTGCTCTATCACAGGTATATTTTAGATATCTTCATTCACAATATACAGTATGCAACTCAGTTTCAAAAGTCAAGCTGAAGATGTAACAATTGTATGTGTTAGACTTATCCTCTAGGTGCGGATTTATGATATTATTAGATAGATAGATAACAGATAGATTGATGGAAAGATTGATAGATTTAGCTTTTACTTTGCCTTCATAAATCTTAGGCTTGTGCATGATGGGATTATCAATACAGACTTGTTGTTTAGATCACTGTATACTCAGTACAGCGCCTTCAGTATATGAAATTGTAATTAAAACTGAAACTATTACCCACCAAGCACATGACAGTGAATATACGGCATAATATGGTAATGATGTAAAGCCTCACTGCAGCGTAATCCTTGAAGAAATAAAAGTCATAAAATAGTAAAGTCAAGGTTATAATTGAGAAATAGATCAAGACATGAAAGCCTATTATGTAAGCCCTTTAAAGCAGCCGACTCTATGACATCCATGCTCCTCAACAGTCCATTCATGTGCTGCGCAAAATCCTTAAGAGGGAAATAAATTGCTATTTTAAAAATGTTCTATTTCAGTAAGTCAGCTTTATCCTAAAGAATTATACCACTAGAAACCTCACAATCTGTAAGTCGGTGTTAACCCTTTCCAGCTCACGGACAGGTACCCACCGTCTGTCATTCACACATAAATAAACCTTATATTTGCAGGCTCAGTTGTTTTCTGCTGATATGTTTCTAGACAGGGAGCAGATCATTGGCAGCCATATTCCTTTTCAAGTAGTCAGGTTCAGATAAGTATCTAAAAATGTTTACAAAAATTAATGGCTTCTTAAAGGGGTATTCCAGTTTCCTGGATGTGTTTGAAAATGGTATGGCAAATGGATGCACAGGATAATTGAATTGGTCTAAATAGGAGGACAATGTAACTTAAACAGAAGTCCAAATGCCATAAAATGCGGCTTGCTTGACCTTTTAAAAGTTTGTAGATTTCCCCAAAAAGTATAAATAAAAACAACAGCTAGCCCCACAAAAAATGACCCCTTTGAAATAAGCATGTCAGAATGTGGCATGCTGAATGCCTTTCTTAATATCCCCCTCACCAGTACTCTGCATCCCGGATAAGAGCCTCCAGCCTGTTAGTAGATTTGCTTTGCTTCTGTCCGCCTGGTTAGACCAGGTCTGACCAACTTGGGATTTCAGCTATAGTCTACAGTAGATATGGTGGCCAAGGAGCTCACAACCTCATCTGCCTGCTCTCCGCCAAACCATGTTAAATTCATGCACGATGAAAGCCATAATAACAAAGGGGCAAATGCTTAACTAATTTTTATTGATTATTATTCACAAATAAAAATTCAAAGCACTAATTCTTCAACAAACATTCTACCATCTTCATCCCAACACACAAGGTAAAAAAAAAAAAAAAAGAAAATCACCACACAAAACATGCATCATGCCAAAAGAGGACCGCAGTTTAAATCTACTCCATGTCTATCTTGGCGTACATTTCAGCTAAAATCTTCTCTAGTAAATTTAGCCAACCAGGGTGTGGTGCAAAAGGGGGGAAATTTCTCAAAATTCCATGGAGGAAACAGGAAATAATGCTTTGCCAAAAATGGAACACAAGCCCAATGTCCTTAAAAAATGTTGGAGCTGTCACATGTCAAATTCGTTTTCTAGTTTCACGGGTCTATGTGCAAAGTATTTAATGGTGCCAATGGGAAGTAAGGTTTGTACCACAAATAACAAGCCATCGAATGGCTTTGTTAGCTGGAAAATAAAAAGTTATGGTTTTTGGAATATAGAGAATAAAAAAACATAAAAAAGTAGTCATAAAAAAGATCCTTTTCTACCATTTTCCTATCAAGCTATTCCCTGGAGGTGCTCATGTGTGTCGACCAAATTTGTATTTATTCTTGGCAGATAGGAGTCATCATGACATAGGAATGACATGTCAGCAGAGTTTAATATTTGTACATGTGCAGACACTATGGTGGCAGGGAAAGGTGTTTCTTATTGTTATTTTTGGTTATATACAGCAGTGATTTTCAACCTGAGTGCCGTGGCACACTAGTGTGCCGCGACACATGGTCGGGTGTGCCGCAGGGAAATTTCCCCAAACTATGGTGCCCCCTGTGTTTTGTTTCCCGGTAATGTGCAGCGATGCGCAGTCACGGCTTCTTACAGTGTAGGAGACGTGTACAATAACACATGTGCAAGCTTTGAACCTCGTGCGTCAAAGTGTCGTCACCGAGGCCGGCGCATCATCCTGACAGCGGAGAGACTCTCGCATTTGCCCACCGCCAAGGTAATGCCCACCAATAATGCTGACTATATGAGCTTTTGCCTGAGTATATGAACTGTTGGCAGAATACTCAGCATATGAGCTGGTACCTTTAGTACTCCAGCAGTATCTGCATATAACAATGAGAAATGTAAAATGAGAAATACTATAGTCATGAGGCTGGAGTACTACAAGTACCAGCTCATATGCTGAGTATACGAGCTGGCACTTGTACTCTGGCCTCATGGCCATAGTACTTCTCATTGTACCCCTTTATTTTGCAGTATATGAGCCACAAAATAATCAGCACCATATACTAAAAACAGGGAGAAACTGAGAACTGTTGAGGAAGAGCTTCGTGTGTGTCTTTCCACCATTCCTGCCAGGATATCCCTGTTGTGTTTATCGAAACAGGCCCAGGTTTCACACTGAGTGAGTAAAATAAATTTAGAATCTATATTATTAACTATATGTATAATATGACTGTTTAAGTGTCATTTTGGTTGGTGGTGTGCCCAGGGTTTTCTAAGTATAAAAAGTGTGCCACAGCTCAAAAAAGGTTGAAAATCACTGATATACAGCACCCAAAAATATTACAGCCATAAAAGCCTTTTAAGTATAATCACTGGCACTATTAAAGTAAAGTTTTGGGGAATGATAGGACACCTACTGAAATGAATGGATATGTATTGAATCAGTTATTTTTAATGGGCACCCTATGGTCTTTCTGAGCCTGAATCGGCAGGGGGTGCAGCTGTCAGATTTACGTATTGCTTTTATTTAAAGTTCCTGTGCTGGAGTTTTGTAACTGAATTTCCATGCTTGGAAGACATTTCTATTTGTAAAGATATGGGAAAAGGGAATAGGAGGTAGAACTGTTGCGTCAGCAGGTTTTAGTATCGTACTTAATCATCATTGTGATATATTATGTGTGATTTATTTTTGTGCACTTGACCTAGATTCTTTTTATCATAATAAGCAACTCATCTACAAGTGTGTATTAATAGGAACATTCTTGTATTAATAAATATTTGGAAATATTAATATTTGCTTAATTTTTTCTTGTGCTGAGGTAGTTCACAGATGGGGTGCATACACAGGGTGCTCCCTGTGTCATGGGAGCAAAATCTGAAAGGCCGCAACTTAATCCATCATCATGATCAAGCATGGTAAACCATGGGCATCTACTCCTAGGCACTGTGACTGTGGTCATATTCTTATAAAATCCACTATAATTATGCTAATGAACCAGAAGGACATTAACAGAGCCCATCTGTGCTTCACAGACTGTTACACAGTGTTGGAGCACATCTCAACCTCCCTCTTAGTGCTCTGGCAGCTCCCCTACCTCTGCCTGCTGTTATTTCACATAGTGAAACAGCCTGTGAAGCTATAGCATGGAGGGGCTGTGGTAACACCCCTGGTGCACTTCTTGTTCATTAGCATAATTTTAAAAATTGATTTGAAAAGGAAGGAGGCCATAGATAACAAATATAATAACATTACTGCAGTCACAGTGCCTGGGTCTATGAGTAAATGCCCCTGGTTTTTCATGTTTCATTTTGTTGGTAGATTTCCTTTAAATGAATCATCTGGTGAGAGAAAAGGCTCAGAATAGTCTACATAAAAGTGGTACATCCACAACCTATTCCGTCATGTTCCTCTGATGCTTCCTGGTATATGCCAATCTTCCTAGTCCCTCTTGACACATAGGAGAGAAACTCGCACAAGTTGTTGCTGCATCTGTAAAGATTTTGGTATTTCATTATTAATTTTATCTTTAAAGAGAGATTTTATGGATTTGTTGCTCCAGTTTACCTCCAGAGACATACTGGCTCCTGACAGAAACCAATTACTGTATACTGTTAATATTAAACTCAATAAAGCTGGATTAACATTTTGATTCACTTTAGCATAGACAAACACTAAACAAACAAATGCCCCTAGGAGCCATCCACAGTTGGACATGGTCTGATAAGGTCTGCACACATGCAGAAGACTGCTCCCGGGAAAACGCTTCTGTCTTCTACCCAGGGTATCTGACTTAGGCTACCTACACACAACGCGGAAATAAAGATGTGTGCCAGCTGTATTTTTGACACCTATCACATGTCCCTCATTTGCTTTTGAATTTCACAGCCCTGTGCATGAGATGATTGCTTGAGATGCAAAATATAGCACAAGTTTTAGTCTGCTCACTTTTGTGTCCCAGGCAAGGTCATCAGAGCATGAGCAGAGCTCAACATTGGATGACACATGAGATGCAACCAATCGAAAGGTTTGTGTACAGGTAGCCACACTATGTGATTTGTTCAGGAATACAATAAAACAAAAAATGGTAGGCAGTGTTTATCAGGTAAAGAGCAGGGGTGTAACTTGAGGGGGTGCAGAGGTTGCGGTCGCACCCGGGCCCAAGAGGTTTAGGGGGCTCTTATGGTGTCACTTTCCCATATGTGAAGACTATTACTATAAACCCTACATTATAGTCGGGGGCCTGGCACAGACTTAGCACTGGGCCCATCAGCTTCTTATTACGCCACTGGTAAAGGGACTAGATTATATTTGTTGTAATTGCTCAAATATAATAGAAATGAATCATGAGGAAATGCACTGGAATGAGTCTAGCACAGATCCAGGAACTGTAAGACAATAAAATAACTAAAGATTGAGAAGTCACAGATGCAACTTTGCTTATATAGCTTGGAGGCTCACATGCCACTCTAAAATACTTTCTATCACCTCCTTCAAAGTCTACCAATTTAAGCATCATAATTCCTTCAACCTTACTCTGTACACTCAGAAACTAAACTTCTTAAGTAGAATTTGATATTAAGTTTAGTTTCTTCCTGGACGTGTGTCTATGTTCTCTCACGTAGCCAAACTAGTTCCCTACACTGTGCTGAAACATCGAAAAAGCACTGACCACAATTGGGAACCTGTTTTAAATAGATACTGGTTCGGATTGTATCCCATATCATGTCAATAAGATTCCTGAAAGTCATGTTTCATGTAAAGGGGGCTACCTCACAATAGAGATTAGAGGCACATAGATCATACACACCATTTAGGAAATTATACAACACTTTTAAGTGTCAGAAGTACCATTAGGTAAATATATGTTCAAGTAACTGAGGCTATACAGAAATATGCAGCTGCAAGAAATACAATGTTCTCTTTTGCCTCCATTCATAGACAGCGCAATTGGATATAAAAGGAGCATATTCACTTTTCAGTTGTACAGCTGGTATTCTTACAATACCTAACACCTAATATTCTAACATACCTAGAGCTGAGCTACTGTACCTAAGCTCCAATTAAATATGTATCAGTTTTATGTAGAGCTAAGCCACTGAATCGAAACTTGCTTGTTAGAAAAAAATCTTTTTTGGGGCGTGTGCCCCTAATTTTTTTAAGATAATGGTAAAGAACCTGGATTTTTAAGATACAAGTTGGAATGAGGAAAGTTATGTGGGGCCTCAAGCTAAAGTAAGTCTTTAGTATTGCTACTTACATTGTGGTCAAGAAATCTGGAACATATTAGGGTAGCAACACGTTATGCCTCTGCACAACAGTAACTTTTATTTTGCTGTACATGTTTGTATTATACTTTCAACACTCAATTAATTTGTACAATTTATACTTTTAATTAAACATTCAGCATAATGATAATTGAAATGTTTCTTGTATTGTGTTTCAGTAAGTAAGAGAGATAGACCAAAGAATAGTGTGCGGCCTGTTTTTCTTCAGGTACTTATTAATTAAACACAATGTAAACTGCAAACCGGAGGATTAACTTCTGAACACAACAAAACTGAAAAAATGGTTTTGCTTTGGGTTTGCATTTTAATCAGCACAGTCATGCCGCTTTCAAGTGCTACACATCATTTCATGTAAACAATTTTGTTGTACTTATAGCGGAAAAAAATGTTTGTTTTGCTAAACATATAATTTTAAAGTTGCATTGAGCATAATTTGGCAGCAATCCAAGTGCACAATATTTTAAGGGGTTGTTAAAAATAAAACATTGCAGGTATTTATATCATATATATCTTTTTTACACCCATCTTAGCAGTTTTGCTAGCTCTATATCTTGGTAAGCAGTTTCATGAAAAGACAATATTATATTAAACAAAGCTGTTAAATAATACTTTCAGCGTAGACTTTGAAAGCTCCAAACTCCTTTTTATATCTTCTCTGACCTATAAAAGATTTTTTGCATGAATTCTATTTTTACCTCTATTTTTTAGTTACTCCCAGGCTGCCACTGCTAAGAAAGTACATTGAACTCAGAAAAAGTCCACAGGGCCACACAAAAAAGTTGATAAATGGACGCAGGGATCATGTATCATTGTCCCCAACTAAGGGCCATGGCCCAAGATTGTGCTGTGGAACACTTGGTCTCGGGCCGTGGCCAAACAACTTCGTAAAAAAAAAATCTGGATACTCACCTTTCCTCATTGCCTTGAAGCAGCGAAAGATTTCTTCTTCATTTTTCTTGACATCACATCAGGTACTTTGGAGGAGTGGGGAAAGCTGAGTATATATATATATATATATATATATATATATATATATACATTTACATAAATATATGTATTTCACTACAAAATGCAGGGTGGGTGGGTTTGACTGTTGGAGGCATAAATGGGACAAGGCCAAGGACAGGGGGGCATTAGGTATGTGGGAAGCTAGAGATAAAGGGGTATTATAATGTTCCCATTTCTGAAGCCCCCTTCTTATAAAGACAGACCACTGAAAAAGGGGCACTCTAAGGAGGGGGCCACAGAAAGGGGGCATTATATGGATCGGAGCTAGGTATGGGGTAACTGCTTGGTACACATTTTTTTTCATGGACCATGGTGATGGAGGGGGGGGGGACCAACCTGGCCCCTAGAGTAAAATAAATTTGGTGCAGCTGGTCCTTGAATACGAAAAAGTTGGGGATCACTGCTTTACTTTAACAATGAATTCCAATTTTTTTATTTTTATTTTTATGTACCATAAATATGGTTGAAAAATACAACCTGTCCATTAAAAACATTCCTACTGAAACAGAACCCCTGTGCCAGCAGAAAGAGGGTAGGGAAAACTTGCTTTAGATGAATTTTATATATATGATAATAACAGAGGTCTGCACCACATCCATTAAAAAATTAACGAAAAAAGATAACGAAAATGACTATAAAGGGTTATATACAAATTTCCATGACAATTAAAGCAACATCGGTTGAGACTGAATAGATTTGGACCGGAAGCTTACAAAAAATTTGGCGAAGCTCAAGTCAGTCTTTAATGATTTTGCCATCTCTTATCATATGTGATATTTATTTAATTTCCATTCAGAGGTTTACAGAAAGGGTCATTGGTCAACTACATTTTAGGGAATGCAATACCAGTTACCTATGTAGAAAAACTACCTGCTTCTTTTCTCATTGCCGGTGCTCCTGATACCTAAACTATAGAAACAAGTAGATGGATGTTTACATGACAGTTGCTGTCACATCTAATCAGTGGGAAGGTCTAGAAAAGCGATCACTGGTTGACAGTGAGGATGTATTGTTGCGATAGTTAAAAGCTGCAGTACTCACGTCACATAACTTTATGGACATTTGGAGGGAAGCAAGGAGGATCAAAACCAAAAGTGAAAATTTATTTTTTATTGTGATTTGATTTATACTGCCCACATGAAATAAAAATAAAATATTAAGAACCAACTATAGTGAATACATAAAACATCTAAGGCAACAAAGGAGCCACCTTTGCCACCCTAGGGTTAACCCTCTTAGTTTAGTGAAACTTAAACCATCTTTAGGTGAGTGATTGCACTGGTCAAACTGCTACTCAAGAGAGGATAACATGGTATTACTGATTTAGTAGTGTTACCGGAGCCTCCCATAAACATGATAAATCTTTTATCAGCCTTGAAGGCTTAGCATTTCTGGCAGATAAGCCAATATGAGTGACTTTTACTTAACCCCCTAAACTGTGACCTTGACAACTAGAGGATGATTCTTTGTTACCATAGACACAGAGATTAGCTGCATGAATGGGTTATCAGGCAAGTTGACTTGAGCACTTCAACTACATCTACACTTACAGATTGTATAGTGGGTTCCCTGTAAAATATTGACAATATAGGTAAATTTATTGGCAACCATGATGGTTGTGATGGCAGCCATTGAGGGAGGGGCAATGTGCACGGAAGGAATTTTCTGGCTCATGGGCTATTTTCTGTCTGCTCTCGCCCCCTACTTACCAGGGACACACCCCTTTTTCGAACCGAGTTGTATAACTGCCTAAGATTGGTCTAATTTGTGAATAAATGTGGTGCTCAACATTTATGTTGCAAATTACAATTTTTCTTTCATAGACAGATTGATACATCTCCCCCATTGTGTCTAGAGTTTCTAGGCTAAAGAGGTACTAGAGTTATGTTCCCCAGATCTATTATATAATTTGGCATTATAAAGGATTTTGATTTGTTGTTTAAAAATAAAACATCTCCATCAAGTTCAACCAAGAAAGGGAAGGAATTAGATGTGGGAGGGATTTGAGGGAAACAATTCTAAATCCCTATAGTTCTATAGTTGATTGCTTTCCATCCATATGTTAAAAAAAGAAAGTAAGGTGGTTTTTACATCTTAAACCAGACCAGCATCAAGTAATGACTTTTCGTATGATGCCCCTCGATAAGTATTCTGGTGCTCGAATGTCAAGTAATAACCTTTTAAAACCTTAGATTGGCATATGAAAATGTACCATTTAGTCATTGCCAACTGCATTTTGCTTCATTAATCACAACTTATTAAAACTGGCATATTAAATGCCCGTCTTAGTTTTGCCCCCACCGGCACGCTGCAAGTTCACTGTACTAAGATGCTCTGGCATTTTATTACATCCAGAAAATCAGATTTTGTCTCCACCAGCAGGAGCTACAGTAATTATGAACAACCAGGTAGTTCATGCCCCTACCAGCCTTTCCCAACACCAAAGAGGGGTGCAGAAAAAAAACAGAAATTGCAATTGTTACACACCCTGTCTGCCAAAAAACTGGCGGACAGGGCATGTCAAATCTCTCCCAGTGTCTGGATGACTGGATAGATTGGTCCAGTAGGTTGGTTCTTAAAGCGGCATTCTGATCTGGGCATATACATTCAATTTAATTCATATGCCATATACCGTATATACTCGTGTATAAGCCGAGTTTTTCAGCACAAAAAATGTGCTGAAAAACCTCACGTCGGCTTATACATGAGTCAATTAAAAAAATACATTTTAATACCCTCCGGTGCCCGGATCCACCGGCGGCAGCTCCCGATACCCGGCGGCGGCTCCCGAAGTTCAGCACATTAAATAAATAAACTTAGTTCTCACCTTCCGGCGATACTCACCCCCGATCTACGGCGCCGGCTTCCGATCCTCGTTGGTGGCTCTCGATCCCCGGCTGCGGATGTCTTCTTTCTTCTTTTGCCGACGGAGTCGCGTCCATGAGATCGCATGGACGCGCCTCCGCCAGCGAGATCGCATGGACGCGCCTCCGCCGGCATGAGAAGACAGAAGACGCTGCCGGGGATTGAGAGCCACCGCAGAGGATCGGGGATGAGTATCGCCGGAAGGTGAGAATTAAGTTTATTTTTTTAAATGTGCGCAACATACATGGGGGCAGGCTGGCTGTATACGTGAGGGGCAGGCTTGCAGGCTGTATACATGAGGGGGCAGGCTGTATACATGAGGGGGCAGGATGGCAGGCTGTATACATGAGGGGGCAGGCTGGCAGGCTGTATACATGAGGGGGCAGGCTGGCTGTATACATTAGGAGGGCAGGCTGTATACCACTAGGTCTGGCTGTATACTACACCCTCAGCTTATACTCGAGTCAATAGGTTTTCCCAGTTTTTGGTGGTAAAATTAGGGGTCTCAGCTTATACTCGGGTCGGCTTATACTCAAGTATATACGGTACGCGTATTTCTTCAATTGGATGTTATAAAAATGCATACTCTATAATGTGTCCATGTTGTCCTTGGATATGACCACCCCACACTCTGGCAGCAATGACCACATATGCTCTATTGAGTCCTACCTGACCACCTGGATTGAGAGTTCAGTACTACAAGATGGCGTAGGACATGTAGTAACTCGGGGACATTTCATATGTTAAAAACGTATTTTTTCGTGCAATCCCTCCAGCTGCAGTGGTCGTATCAAAGGACAACAATCTTGTTTCTAAGGCACACAGATTTTTTTAATAACATCCATTTGAAGAAATGCACATGGCAGATGAATTATATTAAATGTGAATATACAGTTGATAACACCCCTTTAAGCTTAAATTGTATGTAAATCAGAACAGGTTTATTTTGTAAGTGTAAGTACAAGCACCAATTGCAGGTGTTTGCTGCATTATTAAGCTAACTAACATTCAGTGTATATGAAAAGGTCTTAACCATGAGCCCTTTGCATACATCTGCAACCTCCTAATGGCGTACATGTACCATGTGCCGTCCTTAAGCGTTTAAACAGCTGTGTAATCCATAGACATCCATTATCTTGTCCAACAATAAATACAGAATATCTTATCAGTGGTCTTCAGTATATTTACACTATTCCTTCACCTATGGTATGTATCTAAAGATTAAAAATGGCGGCACTCCAAATCATGAGTCTGACGCAAAGTGCAGTTTGCACTGTTTTTAGTAAATGTGGGCCATAGTGGTACATATCAGCATCGGTGTCACTTTGCTTGAAAAAGGATAAGGATAAGGAGCTGAAACATTGTACTAAAGTAATAAATGAACCCACATTTTTCGATAACTATTTGGTGTTCCACCATTTTTTAGGATCAAACCATGAATGAGCACCCACCTCTATCTCTGGTGCAGCTGGGGGATTTTTTATTTTTTATCTATCTATCTATCTATCTATATATCTATCTATCTACTCAGGGAAAGTCATTTTCCATTAAATAAAATGCTTGAAAAATGCTCACATTAGAAAAGTTGCTGTATTTTGCATATATGGAATAAAGAGGACCACTCATTCACCTATGTCTGGATTCCTGGAAGTGCTACTTATTTTCAATTTTATCTATCTATCTATCTATCTATCTCATATCCATCTATCCATCTATCTATCTATCTATCTATCTAGTAGCTATCTACCTATCAATCTAGTATCTACCGTATATTCCGGCGTATAAGACGACCTGGTGTATAAGACGACCCCCCTATCTTCCTGTTGAAAATATAGAGTGTAAGATATATTCGCTGTATAAGACTAACCATTTTCCAACGCATACAAAACACCGGTAAAAATTTAAAAAAAAACAGATTTGAATTTAACATGATCCTTTTTTTAATTTAAATTCTTATGACATGCAGGTATATAGCAGGAAAACTGTCGCTCATAAACATAAGGCATACAACAACAACATTACCATATACAGCCTGCCCCCAGTGGTATACAGCCTGCCCCCAGTAGTATACAGCCTGCCCCCAGTAGTATACAGCACTGCCCCCAGTAGTATACAGCACAGCCCCCAGTAGTATACAGCACAGCCCCCAGTAGTATACAGCCCAGCCCAGCATTAAAAAAAAAAAAAACTTATATACTTACCCTCCGGTGTCCCCGATGTGCTGCGCTGCTCCCCCGATGTCCGCGCGGCTCGTCTTCAGTGTTCCGCGCCGACAGAAGATTTTTCTGTCTTCAAAAGTCGTCTTATACGCCAGAATACATATCTATCATTAAACAGCAGTGTTAGCCATGATATATACTACTGTGCCAAGACAGAAGGTCATATCAGTGGTGTTCAGCATATTTCCAGTTACTTCTATATATTATTCATGAGGTTATTAATATGATCTATTACACAGCATAGTGACTTCCCAATGTATTACAAACAAAAGTCACCACTGAGTCCACATAGAGAACATCACAGGCAGGAAATTTGCATTACTATAAAGCATTCTGAAATATTATAAGAAAAAAAAAAAGATAGAAGAGAATTACATCTGCAGAATCATCCCGGCAATCTTGTATACATTTACTTTCATACACCAGCCACAAAGGAAATTGCCATTTTATGAGAATTGAATAAATGGATCAAATAGATGAAAGTATGCGGTTACTGAAATTGGCAAACATAGAGAGCTAGGAGAGGAATGCTCTGCTATATGGATACATTACACCAGAGAATATTTACTGCTTGTAAATGTCCTTGTGCTTTCTAAATCCTATGATTGTTGCTACCAAACAGGAATCGACTGATTTCTCCAATGGTGCTTCTATCCTCTCATGTAACGGGCTTGACTGTAAATTAACCCGCACGACCATTGCGCTGGACTTTCTCCCCGAGGAGCCATTCGTCTTTGGTTCTCACCAGCCTTGCTATGTCATTAATCACAGCGGAGCCATCTACCACTTAATACATTAAGGAAGGAGCACATGTGAATATGATAATCTATAGGTAATTTATATTTGTCACAAAACGCCAAAATAAATGCGCTCCGTCTCTGAAGAATGCAAAGGTTTTACGCAGCCAATGTTACAGAAAACCTCCTTTCACTCATGTGCCAAGCGAAAGGTTTCAAACTCATTTATCTCAATGGCTGTCATTGGAATTAATGACATTGAGCAATGTAAACCAATGAGTATTTACTTGGGCTGGGAAATGCCATTATTTTAGCTCTTACTTGTCTAAAATGGTTGTGTGGACCTCTAATCATAAGAATATAATGTAGGTAAAACCCTTCCAAAATATTCACAGTATCATAGTGTACAGTAGCACTGCTTTTCATTAACTATCAAAATACTGGAGTAGGTATGTCATTAGAGACATTAGGCATGGGACTGCACCTGTTATGAAAAGGTTAATAAGATTTATAGGTTTTGAATAGTCATGGATGAAAAATAAACCATTTTAATGACCCCTTGGCTAACCTTATGTCATACCGATCTATGTTAAAGTACAAGTCAAAGGGAGAAGGGTGTATCACCACAATGGGGGATTTATCACCATGTTTTCAGGTTTCTGGTACTACTTTTTGAGACTTATTTGTCTCAGTTGAGACTAATGGGGGTATTTGTCAGGGCTTCTGCCCCAGGACACTGGTGTAGAAGCCCTGAAATAATCGGAAATGCTAGCTTATTGCCAGCACTTGCAATTATTTTCTCATTTCCGTCTGGTGTGGTGCGGCATGAAGAAGGTGCGAGCGGCAAGTGGGCACAGCCGAGGGGGACACCATTGCACTAGCTGCAGTTATCAACTTTTCATACGTGTCAGCCTCTTGATGTAGCCGGCTGCGCCCGGTGGGTCGGCGAAGCAATCAAAAGCAATATATATATATATATATATATCTATGGTTGCCGGATAAAGATGCGTCTATATTGTTTCTTTATCTATACCTGCATTGTCTCTTTTTGCGACAATTGCAGGCAGAGCTGGAATCTGAATATGCCTGAGGGAGGAATTGAAATGCCACTAAAAAGTTTCAAATTTGCTCACAAATAGGGGTAAGGGAGGTGCAAATGAAATAAAAAAAAAATCTGTCTTGCAAAAATACATTAGGAACACTGCGACAGACACTTACACCAGAGAAATTCTTGACATCCGTGTGTGGTAGCAAAAAAAAAAAATGCTCAAATACAAAAAAGCGAAAAAAAAAGGTGCAAAAGGTAGAAAAAGACAAAATAAAAACACATGTTCCCCAGTGTGATGATAAATCATCCCCACTAAATAAAACTATTACTCCCCTCGCAGATTTTCAGCCTCTTAGTAAGTTTAGCTACAGGTCCTGCCTGTGGTAGATTTCAGCTATAACCTGTGGCATTACCCTGGATCAAGGTTTAGTTATTTTTTATGGCAAGAATTACCCCATCCCGGCCTGCAAGATGCCCCATCTCGCCTACTTTTCAAAACATTGCCATGAGGGTGAACAAAGGGGTAAAGTAATTGCAATGTCCAGGCCTGAACCTGGAATATTTCAGGTCTTTTAGGCCACAAGACTTAATGTATACCCCCAACTAAATGTCCTAATGCCATCTATGTCCATTCAGGGGCTGAAGTGCTATATCTGATGCTCTGGTGTGTACTGTATTGAAAATGCTGCTTTATCATAGCATGTTTTCAGGTTTCCAATAAGCTCTCAACACAAATGCCAGGATTTTCTGGGCGGACATTCCCTGGAATTTTCTGTGTGCTGTGATGGGCTTCGAAAGTTAAAACCACTGAAACAAGTATGGTAGAAAATCCATTATATATCCTTTTATGTTTTCCTATCCAAAAAAATTTGGACTATCCAATTTAAAATCCAGAGTAGTTTTAGAATATTATCTATGTGTGGCGCTTTACATCTACTCCTGGACAGCTGCTCCATTAGATCCCATTCTAGAAGCACATGAGAAAATGCAGTTGTTTTTTCTTCTTCGGTTCTCCCTTATTTTACTCATCTATCATTCATGCCATGGCTTTCCTAGAATATTTGAGGTTGCCTGTCATTCCTGTAGAAATCAATAACTTGCATTTCTTCTGATGATCACTGTATAAGCAATGTGATCCTCTGCCTCCCCCTTATAATACCTTTATGCACACATTTAATAAGCGTTGTTGTGTCACTAGGCAGTTCTTCAATCAATGATAACTGGAGGATAAACTGAGGGATAGGTTCTTGAAGACCTCAGGAGGCTTACAAGATATAATTTTGTATGAAGGCCATTTCTATGCACTCTACATTATCTTCTTCCTCTTTCATTGAAATTTCTTTGTTTAATACCTGAGGTAAATGTCCTGTCTCTAAACCCAAACATGGCTCCACAAAGGAGAAGTACAAGCATTGCTTTTAGGCCTCATGCATATTGCAGAGTCATGAGTACTGAGAGACATGGTGTCCCCGTCGGCCCGCTCTATAGTGCTATGCTCTTGTGGCACATTATGGAGATATTCTCCGCTAGAAGCATTGCTTCTATAGCTACAACATGAAATGTGCTCTAATAAAATTGGAAACCTACATATTAGAATCAGTCATATTAAAGTACATTAAGGGCCAATAAAAGCCATAATATTCTTGCATGCATAAGCTCTTTCAGTATATTTCTCCTAGTTTTAGCATATGACTGTAGTTTACCTTGAAATAATATGCTTTCAAGTGCAAGGCATCAGGGAATGTTTAGTATCATGGTTTCCATTTATACAATATGTGTCTTTTATGTGGTTTCATAGTTAGAAGTTACATAGTAAATACCGTTGAAAAAAGACACATATCCATCAAGTTCGACCAAGGAAGGGATGTAAGAGAAATTATTCTATATTAAACATAATCATCGTAACATAATCATCAATGTTGTTTTGATGTAATAAATACATCTAGACCATTCTTGGAGCTCTCTGCTGTCCCTACTGTGACCAGCGCCTGAGCTCGGCTATCCCACAGACTCACAATTCCTACAGTAAAGAAGCCCTGGCCTCCTTAGTGATTAAAGTGTCTCTTTCTGATTTAACCTGGAACAACTTTCTACCATATTTTTGGATCATTCATATACATATTTATCAACTTAGTCTTCCAATTAGTCTTCTCTTTTTTTAAGATTATAATAAATATTGTTTGTTTAAAGGGGTATTCCAGGAATCAGCATAATTCATATACAAACGGATCCTTAAAATATAAGCTAATATGTAATTAGTTGTTATTTAAAATTTTGCTCCCCTTAGCAGAAAAAGGCTGCGGACATAGACTGTAATGAAGAATTAAAATGCTCCTGGCCCTTTAATCAGTCCGATAATTTCCTCCTTGCAGAGAAGACACAAGACAGACGGTGGCCACTGGTCACATGCCCACATCACATGTCCTGCACCTGCCTGGGTAGGTCATGTAATCACCACTAAGTTTGGCTGTAGCCGGTTGGTTGCAGTGCATCCAGTATGGCCAGTGTTGTAGTGATGTGGAGGGATGGCATTTACACATCATTACTATGGTAACAGAGCAAGAAAGTCTGTTAGATCATGGCTGTGTGTAGGATAAGTGACTGAGAACTAAAGGATCACGGGACTTGTAGTTTGCAGTGGCGGTCATCTTGGTGATAACTTTGCATACTTTAGAGAGGTAATAACATTTTGTGAGTCTTAAAATCAAACTATTTAAGCTCCATTTTGTGACTAATGACATTGAGTTTTGTTGTATTCTATTATTTATAGCATCATGGGTTTTTGTATCAGACATTCATATTCCCGGAATACCCCTTCTTTCCTCATAAAGGAGATCCCCATCCCCTTATCATTTTTGTGGATCTAAGTTGTACCCTCTCCAGATCCAGGGCATCCTTTTTATGTACTGGTGCCTAGAACTAAACAGTATATTCCAGGTGAGCCTGAACCAATGCCTTGTACAGTGATAATATTACATCCCTATGTTGAGAGTCCATAACTCTTTTGATACATGACAAGATCTTGCTGGCTTTAGAGGCAGCTGATTGACATTGCATGCTGTTATTTAATCTATGATCTACTAGTACCTCTAGATTTAAACCAAACCAGTATATCTATTTTATTCAGAAGGAACAGGTTCACAACTGTGGACAGCACTGTATTGACCTGTTTGGGTCTCCTTAGTACAGCGTAGGGAACTCAAGAAGAACACCGAGGGTGAAAAAGTCCAGCTCACCCAAAAGGAGACAATCTCAGCTTTCCTGGTCTCGGCCTCGGTGCATGCTACCACATCCACGCCATAGGATCCACACAATGCAAAAGGTAAGCAAAAGGTTTGGCACTCGTAAGAAGCCACCAGGATTAATAAAATGTAGTTTCTCTTTATTTCAGTCTCAGGAACATAGCATCTTTAGTGCATACAATCAACGTGTTTCGACGCAGCACGTCTTAGTCACGATCTTAGTCATCTCCACGTGCTGCATCGAAACGCGTTGATCATATACACTAAAGCTGTTATGTTCCTGAGACTGATATAAAGAAAAACTACATTTTATTAATCCTGGTGGCTTCTTCCGAGTGCCAAACCTTTTGCTTACCTTTTTCATAGCGTAGGGAACTGGTTTGAGTAAGACGGTTATGACTAGGATCGGGAAGTAAGACTTCTTCTTATGGAGACTGCCAATTAAGGATCTATGAATAATTGTCCTTGGTTTATCATGCTTGATTTTGATGCTAGATTTTATTTACACACAAAGTTTTTCGCAGTGATGCTTGATTTCTTTCAGTAGATGCATATCAAGCTTCTGCAGCTACTGTAGATAATGCCAGTTGTGTATTTAACTATCATAGCAAGGAATTTTCCCTTGTTACCAGCACTCAGGGGATTTACCCCAACTCCCCTCTGATCTAACTTCAGCTTTGGAAGTTTACTTTTATTTAACCATGTATCCTCATCTGCCCATAGTTCCCATTTTCACCTTCTAGAACATCTACTTTTCATTTTTAATAAATGTTATAAATAATTTGGAATCTCATCCATGGTGCAGCTATGTTATGGATCAGAGCCAAAAATCTAAGCTATTTGAAATTCAGAGTATTCAGCAACAAAATGTGTTTACGTCCCTTCAGAGACGGAATAAAGCTCATTTGTCTTTACTTTCTCCTGTTATTACTTTTACATTTTTAGGAAGCATTCCAGAATAATGAAAAATGAAAATTTTGATAAACAAGTCAAAGATGCGAAAACGTGATTTCGTTCTGAAATCTCAATTTGGTTTTTCTTTTGAGTGCTGATAAATTGGTCTTGTAATGAATGCAATCGAGACAGAAAGTAGAGTGTTAAGCCAAAGAGATGTGATTATATTGCCTCCACGAGACGTGTTAACAGCCAGCCTGACATTGAGGGTTCTAAATCACTAGTCAGACCTGCCCCCTAGATTATTGTTACTCTTAGAGTCTATAGTTTTAGAGAATTATCCCTGTTCAGGTTTAGTGATCCAGTGTTTCAGATACAGCAGGTCTGGTGAAATGTTTCTAATAAAGCAGCATGATGTTTCGAGGCGGTGACAGCTCTGCATACTTCTAGATTTTGTGCAAATGTCAAGAGACCATAAGTGACTCCTAGTCAATGTTAAACACAAATTTCAATCTACATAGGGGGAGGGGATCAGCACTGAATTAAGGAGTAGGGAACTAAGTATACTTATAGCTAAGAACATGCAACTAAATTCAGCTATTATTAGCTTCTTGTAAATCAGTCAGAAGACATTGGTAGAGAGCTCTTCGAGTCACTGATCTTTTCTTGAATATCCAAATTAAGCAAGGCATTTTGTTAGCCAAATATGGCACTTCTCTTACTTGTCTACAAATCATTAATTGCCAAGGAGTATACACCATTCAGATTTTAAAGGAACACTCTAGTCAAATAATGAATAATGCATAGTGCGAGGCCTGAAGGGAGGAACAGGACTCATTTTCATTGTATTCCTAGAAACTTGCTAGAACCTAGAGTCATCTCCTCCCTTCAGGCCCTAAACAATGTATAAATCAATGAATTAGCTTTGGCTGGAGTGTTCCTTTAAGTAAGGTATTATATAGTGGCAAGACAGCCAGAGAATCCAGCATGCTCAGTCTTAGGCTACATGCACAGGATTGTTATAGAGGCAGTGGTCTGTCCGCAACATATCACAGCTACAATAGAGGTTTATTATAGCATTGGGGCAAACTTTGTGGGTTGTGGCCTCGTCACTTGGGATCTGGCCCAGGCAAGCACACATTCATGTGTATGTAGTCTTAAATCAACAGACAGAAATTAGACAATTAGAAATAATGATGGAAGGACAGATAATAATAGATACATGTGGACAGGTTTTGCCTTACAAGTAACAAAAATTATTAAATATTTAGGGGTTTTTTTGTACTTCTATTTCAAGTTGTACAATAAGACACTTTCAGGAAGGTGTACAAAGCATTTTTAACTAACAAATCTGCAAACAGTAGACATCTGCAAAGTAAGTTAGCAGCCCTGGAGATCTGTGTAATCTTACATAAGCCCCTCCCCTTTCCTCTAAGTCAACGCTGTAGCTATTGCATAGTGTGCAGCAGCCACTCAGAGCAGAGAGGAGGGGTTGTGCAGCAGTGCAATATAGCATGCTAATAACAAGGCAGTTTAAGGACACTCCCTCCTTCAAAGGATGAAAGTCACACGAAATTCTTGTATGACAGTTGTCTAGTAACACTACGATAAAGGGGCAAGCTGGTCAGTTCTCCAGTTATATGGATGTGATGGCATTTCTCAGCCAAATACTGTCACTGTCCAAGTTAAAAGACAGGAAATAGGCCATGGATAACAAATATAAGAAAATTACCATGGTGCCTGGAACTATGAGTAATGCCCCTTGTTTGTCATGATGGATTTTGATTGCAGATTTTCTTTTAGTCTTATTCTGACTAAAAATATTAAAATATTGTTAAAAAATAGAAAAATTGTCTTAATTCATAGAAGCTCATTAAGTTGATCCTAAAATTGTGCTCTTTATTTTGTAAATATAACTTCATATAATTTAAAACAGTGTATATTATTATTATATTATAACATTATTATAATAATAATAATGGGGCTTATTTACTAAGGGTCCCACGGCCACATTTCCACTGGGTTTTCCTACGTTTTCGGGGATTGTGCCGCTAGGACAGGGATTGTGTTGCACGCGATCGGATTTTGGCACATCGTCTCTGCCTTTCAAGCAACACGGGGGGCGGACCATTGGACAATCCAACTGATTCAGACATAGCGCGGGATTTAAAATTGTGTCGCAAGCCAAGCAATTACATGCACCAGGAAAAAGATGGTGAACTCCGGCGGACCTGAGCAGGGAGCAACACATGCAGAATATCAGGCGCACAATGTAAGTTCATATTCGTTGGACACTCCGGATCGGGGAATGCCCAGGACAGGGTAAGTAAATGTGCCCTTATATGTTTTCTAGGACTTTGCATACTATAAACCAATAGTACACATGAATTCAAGAAACTGTATATAACCCATACAATGTAGGTTCATGTGGGTGCACAGAATATGAATATTAAACCCTACTCTTAGGTTATTAGTCTGGGCAAAATCTTTTGTGCCATAAATCTTTATGTTCCCCAGTGTGAATTATTTTACTCCCTGCTCCTGGTAATTCCCAAGATCTCTATAAACTGTTTATTTCTATTTTCTGCAGTGAAGGCCAAGCTTGTGATATTTTCCCCATTCTTGGCATGGTTGGTGATGTCACATATATCTAATTCTGGAAGAAAAATAACTTTCCTTATATGAATCACATTGAACTCATTAATCACTTCCGCTGCACACCTTAATCCAGTCTCTGGTAACTATTGTTCTTTTTTTGTGTAGGAGCACTGCCAAAATTCATCTCAAACACACAGATGACTCGTGATGTTATGTTCGTAATGTGATACATTTTAATGAGAGAAAATTAGATAGCAAAAAAATACTCAGTATTAGACAATTATAAGTAAAGAATATATAGTATATATTATATATAGTACAGAATAGTATATACATATACGAATGCTATGACATACCATAACACATTATATTAACGATCAATGTTCTGTAATCAAATATTAACATGACTATTTTCAGGCTACAAGACACACACCCATTTGTGTGGAATCCTTTGAGGGGGAAAAAATGACAATTACCACAATGCCAGCCACAGTGCCTCACCACAATACCAACCACAGTGCCTAACCACAATGCCAGCCACATGTCTCACAACAATCTCAAGCAAAGGGCCTTGTCACAGGGAAAGCCACAACATTTCAACATAATGACCAGTGTTGTGTAATGTCAGTTATAGCATCCTATTAAATTGTAAGACACAGCAACCTACTGTATTTCCAGCCATAGCACCATTGCTCTCCCCTGACTTTACAGACATCATATGTACCATCCTACTATCACAGTGGGGAGAACCCCTTTGTGGGCTAACAAGGGGGGACCAGAGTTACTTGGGAAACCAAAAATATAGCACTATGACCCAGGGTGTCTAGTTCCTAATCATAGACTGTTAACGATAAAATTAAGTTAGTCACAGTGTACTGTTATTTTAGTTAAAGGGATTGTCCACTTTCAGCAAATAATTGATAAAGTTAATGTCATGAAAAACAATTTTCTAATATACTTTCAGCATAAATTCCTCCAGGTTTTCTACATTTCCGGTTGCTGTTATTCAACAGGAAACTTCATAGTTTATTTCCTGTTGGGTAAAAACCGGTACACAGGTGCACGGCTCATTATATGACGAGAGTTCAGTTATAACAAGCCGTGCTCCTGTGTGACATCATATGACCAGGAACCAGTTTTTATACCCACAGGAAGTAAATGGTGAAGCCTCTCATAGAATGACATCAGCAGAGATCTAGAAAACTGTAAGGAATTGATGCGGGAGGCTTATTGGAAAATTGTATAACTGATTCTTAAACAAACAATATCAATTATTTGCTGGAGGTGGACAGGTGGAGGTTAAAAAGGTAAGGTATGTTTTAAACACAGATACCTTTAACCCCTTGCTACACCAGGACATATCACAGACTGAGCACTGCTCATACACACTGGGTGTTTGCTGTTCAGTAGGAAGATCTCCATATACTCCAATAGAGAAGTGTTCAGTTACCATAGGTGGTTGGAAAATACAGTAAAAAAAACATTTTTAATAAAAACCTAAAAGCTCAAATCAATCCCCCCCAACTTTAGAACTAATATAAAAATAAACAAATAAAATCAAAAACATGTCAGGTATCATGGCATTCCAAAATGCATAATCTAAATCAAAATACAGTATATAAACTGTTATTTCCGACAATGAAACCTGTAACAGAAAATACTGCCCAAATGCCAGAATCCTCCCTTTTTTGCTATTTGTTATTTGGCCTCAGAATATGACAAAATGAAGATAGTTTTTTGTACAAAAGATTAACATTTTTTAAATCTTCTAAAACATAATAAAACATATATATATTTGGTATTGCCATGATCAACCTGACCCAAAGAATAGAAAAGACGTGTCATTTGGAGCACACAGTAAGAGCCGTAAAACAGGGCCCAAAAGAACATGGTGCAAATCTGTTTTGTCAATTTCATAGCATTTGGAATTTTTTCTAGATTTCCTGCATTAGAAATTAAATATGCCATTATGAAGTACAATTTGTTGCACATAAGGTAAGCCATAAACAGCTTATTACGCAAAAAAAAAAAAAGTTATGGATTTTTGAAAATGGGGAGTGAAAAAGGGAAATGTAAAAATGAAAAAGAGCAGTGTAGGTAGGAAATCTACCATCAAAATCATAAACCAGGGGCACTTACTCAAAGATCCAGGCACCACAACTGTGGTAATCTTCTTATATTTCTTACATATGGCTTCCTTCCTTCTAAAATCAACTTTTAAAATCACCTGCTTCCTCAGAATTTGTCCATAGAGCTTTTTCTGCTGTAATCTCAGTGGGAGCAGGGGGGAGGGTTAGACAGTTTAGCAGCTTGTAAATCCAGATCACAGTGGAGTTATTATAGATACTCATTAGCATTATATTAAAAGTTGATTTAAAAAGGAAGGAGACCATGAAAAGCAATTATTAAAAGATTACCACAGTCACGGTGCTTGGATCTATAAGTAAGTATCCCTGGTTTATCATTCTTGATTTTGATGGTAGGTTTCCCTACCAGTATATTGTCAAACAGCGTATCACCTACTACTTTTTGGTTCTTTCATGGCCAAGTGTGATAGATAGCATCATTTAGAAAATCTTCTTTGAAGTGAGATGTAAATTGCTTGTGCAAAGTCAAGGAGGTGGAGAGTTTAGCACTGAAGTCAAGTTGGGGAGCTCTGAACGCCTCTTCCTCTATGATTGACATTGTGCATCGGCCTTCAGGAGATCTGGATAGTGATATCTCTGGGTGCAGGAAAATCAATTACTGTGAAGGAGGCTTTCTGAAGAAGAGAGAGGTTGACTTTAGTGTTAAAATCTCTACCCCCATGACTTTGTGCAACCAATTTATATCTCACTTCAAAGTAGATTTTCTGGATGATGCCACCACACTGGGTCATGAAAGAAACATGATCTGGAAGGTGTTCAGCTGCTTGGCAACATATGGGTAGTGTGATGACAGGTTCCCATTAAGGAGTTAAAGAGCATTTTGTTATTGGTGTAAACTCTATTGCATAAATATATTGCCCAAGGAGGCACATACTTGGCTATTTAAGCTAAAACAAATCCTACATGCAGGATGCAATCTTCCATTTGAGGCTTGCCCTTTAACCTGCCAGACTAAATCATTATTTCACGAATATCTCTCTGTATTTCCACAATTTTGATCTAAGCTTCTGGTTCACAGCTGAACTCAGATATTGTCCACGGCTCCCTTCCCTTTCATCTTCACCAGCTTGTAACTGAGTTATCACTTTTGCTTTCTTCAATTTTTCTTTGCTTTTCCGTTTTTTCTTTCTGTGTGAGAAATCATTTTCACATGGGCAAGCAATTAGAAAGGTGACATGTACAGTACATAAAATTTCATAAAGTAACTTTTGGATGAAATTCAGAGCAAAGGAATGGAAGGGAAATATTGATGCCTTGTATAACAGTTATGGTTCAAAAAGCTTTGAGGCATATGTGTATATTACAGGAAAAGCCAAACAGAAGTTCAGGGCATTCACTTCTTCAAACGGCACAATGTTCATTACTGAGACCTTAGTATAGTGCAATAAATGTTCCGAAATCCCATGTACACAGCTTTACCCATTAGTTTGCAATTATTTGTAACATTGTGGGAATTCAGCAAATCACCATGTGCTTTTTCTCCTTGCAGTTTCCAACTGAAATATGACTTGATTGCTGATTATATGTTTAAATATAAACCTTGAAGAGTTGTGACTGTGTAGGGTTATTGTAACCCTTGTAGAGTTTTTTTTCATGGCCACAAAGCTGAATTCTGGCAGATTCCCAAAATCTAAGTTAGGTTTTGTACCAGCCAATAGTCACAGTGCCCTCCACAGTAGCCAACAGTCACAGAGCCCCCAACGTAGCCAATATTCATAGTGCCCCCACCGCAGCAAATAGTAGCAGAAAAGGGGTCATTAAAAATAGCTTCTTTTCTCTAGCCCCTCACATATAATCGCCCCCTATCTGTAGAATCTCCTGTTCTCTACCAAGAGCTCCCAAATTGGCCAATATTCATAGTGTCCCCACAGTAGCCAATAGTCACAGCCACAGAAAATGGGTCAGTATAAATAGCCTCTTTTCTCTAGCCCCTCACATATAATCGCCCCCTACCTGTAGAATCCCCTGCTCTCTTCCCATAGCTCCCAAATTGGCCAATATTCATTGTATCCCCACAGTAGCCACAATAGTCACAGCCACAAAAAAGGGGTCATTATAAATAGCCTATTTTCTCTAGCCCTTCTCTCATAATGGCCCCCTGTCTGTAGAATCACCTGCCCTCTTCCCCTGATGTATGTGCCACTTATTTTCAGAGTAACCATACACACTGAAGTAAAGATGAGCCAGGTTTCGTCAAATTTATCAGACTATTCTGTTAGGATCCAAAATAAATTATATTATTTTAACTAACCCTAACACAAACTCTAATGATTTTTTTTTTAAACTGAACAAAATGAGATAGGACCTTTAATTCAAAATATGTTTTTTACAGGAGTAGGCAGGGTCATATCCCAATTTCCAGAAGAAGTGAAACAACATTGTTCTTTTTCGAAAGAATCAGGAAAAGATCGGATTCAATTCAGCGATTCTATGAACCTTATTGGTTAAAACTTTTTACATGTTATTTTGATGTGTCATAAGTTTTTTGAAATTTATGTGTTGGGTTTATGAATTAAAATAGCATTTGGAAATCACCCACAAATGTGTTTTAATTCAATGAAAGTATTTGATCTTTTGGGTATAATTAGTAACATCTATGTCCCGGAAGATCACCTTGCGTGGCTTGTATAACCTCGGCTTTCTGTCTTGATTACGAGATGTTTTACCAGACAGAGGCTTAATGATTTGCCCTTTATACTGTCTGAATGCCTGTCTGATTAGCCGCCTTCATTTAATATCTATGTAAGAGTTTTATTGCTCTACAAGTCTTTATGACCCCATTACTACAAGGGAGTATGTCTCATATGATGACTATACTTTGTCTCACAAAAGGAGACAAATACGTTACAATATATTAGTGAGAATTTTTAATTAAAATTAGTTTAACCCTGCTCTGCAATTTAATAGAATTAACATGGTGGCAACCTTTGATTTGGATATTACCTTAGCAATCAGCGGGGGCATTTCTGAGTAAAAAAAAAAAAAAAGTGATAAATCTCAAAAGTAGAAAAAAAACCCTAAATATAGCAAAGAAGAAGCTCATTAACTGGATAAAAATTAGCATAGTGATGAACTTCAATTGTGATATAACCTTTGCAATCAGTTGGAGTTTAAGCATAAAAAATAAACAAAGGAAATACATTTTTACAAAATAAAGTAAACTGAAGGAGAATCTGTCATTAGCTTTTATACCATGGTAGGGTAGGAATTTGTCTTTCTTGTATCCACTCTTTTACGTGAAATCTTACCTATTTACGTATATAGGATAAACAAAATGTTATATAATCCATAATCTTACTTATAATACAATGCACAAATATGGTGGGACCAGATGACAATCTAATCTTCATAGGGCTTTCCAATGTTTCTATGATAATGTATTGTTGGCTGAGCAGCTAATCCGGCAAATTGATGCCCCTAGCAACTAGCCATGGCTATGAATGGCCAGGGGTGTCCCACTGGCCAATCATAGCCATGGATAGGGGCTAGAGGAAGAAATTTGCCAAATTGGCTGTGCAGCTACCAATATGGTAATATGTCCGATTCATACGGGAAGCACCCAAATCCGGAACCCAAACTGAAACTTCAGGCCCACTCATACGAATGGGTTGTTTAATTTTTAATAAAAAAATAAAGTGAACATGATCTCATTTACAATTGTAACACATATATCATACGGCATTTTCAAGGTAATTCCTCTTTAATGGGCATGTGTCAGAAGAAATTGACCTAATACACTACTATTCCTTTGTTGTGAAGCAACTTAACACCTTCCCGCCATGTTCTTTTTATGGACCTGTGTTTTAGCATTATCAAGAAACAGTAACAGGATCTACTGCGGTCTAGTGCAGGGAGAGCTTGACTTCAGTTATAAAGTCTGTGGTTCTGTTACTTCATACAACCAATTTACATTGCACTTCAAAGTAGATTTTCTGGATGATGCCACAACTCTGGGCCATGAGAGAAACATCACCTGGAAGGTATTTAGCGGCATGACAATATACCGGCCACAGTTAATAAAGTGAAGTTCACAGACAGGTTCAGTTTAAGTAATTTAAAGGAGTGTTTTTTTTCCTCTAGTTCTTCTATTTAAGGCAATTATCTACTATCAATAGCAGTTGTTAACCAGTTTCGCCCAGCAGTTGGTAAGAGTGGGAGTAGAAATAATATGAGACTTTTCTTATAATAAGACCTTTCTGCTAAATAATAGATATTGTGCTAGATCCAATAATCAGAAAAAAACCTTAATTTGGTTGCAATATGCACTGCGATAACCCTGATGTGCATAATGCAGATGCATACAAAGGGTCTATTGTTAATTCATTGTCTTGTTGAATATTCTCTTCCATTTTGTTCATGTGTCCGTGCTTGAGCAGCACTGTGAAAAGAATCATAATTAAAATGTCCCCATGGGCAATTTGAGGGTTATTACTGGGGTACATTACTTTCATTTAAAATGTATTTACAGATAGAGAGGAACAGCTCATTATCTACATTGTAGATATCACAATGACTGTTATTATCAGTGACCTGCTAACCTCTGTGTATTCTAGAAAATGAGACGTGTTTGGGACAGATTGCTTTGGACTCCCACTGTTTAATATCATGTAGTCATTTTTTCCTTGGTGTTGTAAAAGCTTCAGGCATTTTTCTTTTTTTTTTCCCTACATCACTGAGAAGCCAGTCTGTGCGGAAAATGGAAATCACAGGATAGAATCTGCAGTATTTTATGTCACAAGACCACAGGTTTCACAATTAAATTGAATAAGTAATTCTGCAGATTGATGTACAATAATATATTGTTATTAGGGATGAGCAGACTCCTTGAGATTTGGGTTAAGTACCAAACCCAACCGCTCACCCGCACTGGTAACACCTCTGAGTGGTGCTGGCACTGATCACTGGCATTACCCTTGTAATGCTGCCGCAATGCTGCCAATGACATTTAAATGCCAGTGGAACATGCACCACACCATTTTCCCGATGATCATTTCTCCCCTTTGCCCACGACAGCTTCGCCCATCACTTAAAGAGTTAACAGCAATTGGATGTTAATTGAGGGGACACCCAAACATTCGACCCAAATATTGCTGGGACAGGAATTTAGAAGGGGATTGTGTTGCACACAATCGGATTTTGGCGGCTTTCATGCAACAGAAATCGGGGGCGTGTCCGTTGGACGATCCGACTGATTCATAGAGAGAGAGCGCCGGATTTAACTTTAAAATTGTGTCACAAGATCAAGCACTTACAAACACCAGGAAGATGGAAGATGAACTCCCGCGGACCTGAGTGGGGAGCGACACATGCAGGATATCCGGTGCACAATGTAAATGAATCACGGCACAGTGCATTCTCGTCGGACACTCCGGATCAGGAAACGCGCAGGACCGGGTAAATAAATGTTCCCCATTGTGTCCGTTCATCATAAAGTGTTATGGTTAAAAGTAATAAGTAAACATGTAATTATTAATCTGGTTTATTTAAAGGGGTTGTACTAGAGAGGTAATTTATCTGACCACTAGCAACTTGCCCAGAAGCCCCTTTTACAGTGCCCAACCACAGGAGATTAAAAAGAGCACCCTATCACCCTTGTGCAGACCCATAAATGTCACACATGCACATCAGTGCTTCATTTACAGGGGGACCTGGTTGTACCCCTGTTCTGCTGGGGGCTGCAGTCAGACACCCAGTGATCTGTGGCATACCCACCATACTCTGAATAGGCAAGTGACTAGTGTAGAGCAACCCCTCTAACAAGGCAATTGTACAGACTGCTAACCCTTTCAATAGCTTTACCATAGTCCTTTAAAAAACTAGATATCAATTTGCATAGTTTAATCACATACAATTATTGTATAGTTAAATCTTTGCTGCATCAGTATTCAACTGAAATATCAAAATGATGTAATATTTGATAACCTCAATGGCTTTACCCCAAGGTTTTTAGTGAAACTTCTAGCAATGCTACTTTTGCTAGATAAGTAAAAACCCAGAGCATATCAATCAATGCGTTCTCTGATTGCAGCTTTGGCTTTAGTTTCTCAGCATGTTCACACAATTATCTCAGAATCATCATTCAGTATACACATAGCTGGTCTATATAAGGTAATACGTATTATAATGTAAGAGAGAAAAAAAGAGAATTATGATGTATTTAAGTGCATACTGTTTTTTTTTTAACAAAAAGGTGTCATCAGAAAAAAAATTTTATGTTTTTTTTTAAACATTACCATTTCTAAATTTACAGCCTTAAAATATCAGACTGCAATGGGCTGTATATAGATAACACTGACCCATCATTACATCACTAGTGACAATAGATGATGTCACAGCTTATCTCCTCCCCCTTCCTGTACAATGGCCTCTATATAGAAAACACTGACCCATCATTACATCACTACTGACCATAGATGATGTCACAGCTTATCTCCTTCTCCCTGTACAATGGCCTGTATATAGATAACACTGACCCATCATTACATCACTAGTGACAATAGATGATGTCACAGTTTATCTCCTCCCCCTCCCTGTACAATGACCTCTATATAGATAACACTGACCCATCATTACATCACTGACAATAGATGATGTCACAGCTTATCTCCTCCCCCTCCCTGTACAATGCCCTCTATATAGTGTGAGAAGGTACAAGGGGCCATTATTGATGGCAGATATGTGTCACCGAGGTGCCTGGCCTCAGTGAAGTGAGCCGGTTAATGTTTGGTCAGGAACCTTAGGTTTCTGACAATTGTTAAAGTAGCAAAGCTGCTTAATGCAGTTGATCCGGGCCGGCTTTCATTGGAGTAGTCAAGAGCAGGGTGGGTGACTACTCCCACATATCCAGGCCAGGTTTTGGCTGAGAGATAAAGCCAGGAAGCTCAGGTGAGCTGGGGGAATGTGTGTTTGCAGTCTGGAAGTCTCTGCTATACTGCATGCAGAGCTGGAGGTGTTACACAGCCAAGGATCAGCAATAGTGACATTGTTTGGTTATGCTGCTGGATGGAGACACAACCTACAAAGGACTGTGAGTCAAGCCTGTTTATATGGACTGTATTTTCTGTTATATGCTGAAGCAAGCTATTCTGTTTCGTTAAACTGTTTTGGAAAGAAATAAAACAGCTACCTGGACTGTTACTGAAGTTGCCATTTGAGTTGATCCCCTACAATTGGTGGAGGATGCGGGCATAATCCCCTGGATATATTGTTTGTTTGGAGCAAAGGCTTCAGCTCAGAGCCAGCACACAGCAGCTGCCATGGAGGAGGTGATCAAGCACCTTGTGCAGTCAAACTTGCAGCAACAGAGAGCACATGCTGAGGCTTTGCGAGCCCAACAGGAGACCAACAAGCTCCTTGTCCAGCAGATGGCAGTACTGACAGACGCCGTCCGCATGCAGGAGAGTCCAGTTCTGCCAAACCGAGATGATGGTCACCTTGTCAGAAAGACTGTAAGGGAAGCATTGCAGAAAATGACCCCGGAGGATGACGTTGAGGCGTTCCTCACAGTATTTGAGAGAGTGGCTGACCGGGAGAAGCTGCCGCCAGGTCAGTGGGCTGAAGTACTGGCTCCATATTTAACTGGCGAGCCCCAAAAGGCGTATTATGACCTGGCCCTGCAGGATGCCAAGGAGTACCCCAAATTAAAAGCAGAGATACTGGCACGGCTTGGTGCCACCTTAGCAGTCCGAGCACAGAGGGTGCACCACTGGGCCTATAGCCTGGACAAGCCGCCAAGATCACAGCTGTTTGACCTTTTGCATCTAGTCCAGAAGTGGTTGCAACCAGACACCTGCTCTCCAGCCCAGATTGTCGAACAAGTGGTTGTAGACCGATTTATGCACTCACTTCCCCGTGCCATACAGTGCTGGGTTGCACAGGGTGACCCCCAGAATGCAGATGATCTAGTGGGATTGGTGGAGAGGTTCCACACTATGGAGAAATCCCTGGGAGGGCCAGGGGATATGAAATCCGTATACTGGGAGCCCCAAAAAGATTGGAACTGTCAGAGACTGGGGCCTAAAACCTCTCATGATGGTCGTACCAAGGACAAAGGGGGGTACAAACCAGTGACCAAAGGGATACCCCGGGAGGTAATCTGTTGGAGATGTCATGCCCTGGGTCATATGGCGGCCCAGTGTCCCCTCACCCCAGAGCCCATGGATTGCTATGTGGGTCGCCGCAGTTCCCTTTTTGCCCAGCCTGCATGTAGTGCCATACCAGCCAAGGGGGAGGGACCACAGATGTGTACCCTGATGGTTAATGGGACTCTTGTTTCAGGACTGTTGGACTCAGGGAGTTTGGTCACTCTCATCTCGGCCACTCTCCCTCACATTATGGCCCCTGGGAAAACTCTGGGTGTCACATGCATCCATGGGGACACCAAGGTTTACCCAGTGGCTCAGGTTATGCTTGGGACTGACCAGGGTACTGTGTTGCACAATGTGGGGGTTGTTAAACAACTGATGTATGAGGTAATTGTTGGACGTGATTGCCCTCTGTTCTGGGACCTATGGGCCAAGGCAGCTTTGCAAAGTTCCCCAGAGAACCCAGTCAACTCTGTTGATGGAAATCCTGAGGAAACATCAGGGTTCCCTCTGAATGTCCTAATAGGGGAGAATGAGGAAGATTCAACATCAGAGGAGGCAGCTGTCCCTGACTTAAATGTATCCAGGGAAAATTTTGGCACAGCCCAACTCCGGGACATGACCTTAAAAGGGGCGCTAGAGAATGTTACAGTGTTAAATGGGGCGGCTCAAGAACCTGGGGCAGACAACCGGTACCCACATTTTGCCCTGAATCAGGACCTTTTATATCGGGTGACTAAAATAAGGGATGAGATAGTGGAGCAGTTACTAGTCCCAGGGCCATATAGACGTATGGTTATGGATATGGCCCATTCACACGTGTTGGGAGGTCACCTAGGGGTACTACAACGATTCTATTGGCCAGGTTGTTACCGGGAAATCAGAGATTACTGTCAATCCTGCCCTATCTGCCAGATCACATCCCCAGTGGCACATTTCCGCAGCCCTCTGGTCCCTTTGCCAATTATTGAGGTCCCATTTGAAAGAATAGCAATGGACCTGGTAGGACCCTTAGTGAAGTCAGCTCGGGGGCATCAGTACATCCTAGTCATTGTGGATTATGCAACACGTTACCCCGAGGCTGTCCCCCTAAGGAACCCCTCCTCCCGAAATATTGCCAGGGAGTTGTTCCATGTTTTTTCCCGCACAGGGATTCCCAAGGAGATCTTAACGGACCAGGGAACCCCGTTCATGTCAAAGGTGATAAAGGAGCTGTGTAAGGTGTTAAAAGTCACCCAGTTGCGCACATCAGTGTACCACCCCCAGACAGATGGTCTTGTGGAGCGATTTAATAAGACCCTGAAAGCCATGCTGAAAAAGGTGGTAGAGAAGGATGGGCGAGACTGGGACTGTCTTTTACCATATCTTTTGTTTTCGATTAGAGAAGTGCCCCAATCCTCCACCGGGTTTTCACCCTTTGAATTACTTTATGGCAGGCACCCCAGAGGTCTCTTAGATGTGGCAAAAGAAACTTGGGAAAGTGAGGTTACACCATATAAGAGTGTGGTTGAGCATGTAGCTCAGATGCAGGAAAGGATGTCCAGGGTGATGCCAATTGTAAAGGAGCATCTTCTCCAGGCCCAAGAGTCACAGGCCAGGGTCTATAATAGATCTGCTCGTGTGAGACAGTTCCATCCAGGAGATCGCATACTGGTGTTAGTCCCTACTGTGGAGAGCAAGTTCCTAGCAAAATGGCAGGGGCCCTATGAGATAGTGGAAAAGGTTGGGGAGGTCAACTATAGGGTCCATCAGCCAGGGAAGAGGAAGCCCTACCAGATCTATCATGTCAAGCCGTAAAAATTTCAGAGACCTTATCCCCTTCCCAAAAACAACATTGTAGGGAAATGCTGCAGAGGAACACGGATCTCTTCACAGAAAGCCCTGGTTGTACTAATGTGATAGAACATGAAATCCTCACAGAGCCTCATGTCAGGGTAAATTTAAAGCCATACAGGATCCCTGAGGCCCGTAGGGAGGTAATCTCCAAAGAAGTCCACAGGATGTTAGAACTGGGAGTGATTGAGAGGTCCAAAAGTGAGTGGTCCAGCCCCATAGTGTTAGTGCCAAAGCCAAATGGTGAATGGAGATTCTGCAACGACTACCGCAGACTCAATGAGGTATCCACAGTGGATGCTTACCCCATGCCCAGGGTGGATGAGCTAATAGAGCAATTAGGGCCAGCCAGGTACATCAGCACCCTAGACCTTACTAAGGGGTATTGGCAGATTCCATTGTCTAAAGAGGCTAAGGAAAAAACAGCTTTTTCCACACCTGAGGGGAGTTTCCAGTATATTCGAATGCCATTTGGGTTGCAGGGGGCCCCTGCCACTTTCCAGAGAGCCATGGACCAGGTTCTACGTCCTCACAGGAAGTATGCAGCAGCGTACTTGGATGATATTGTCATTTTTAGTCATGACTGGGAAAGTCACCTCATTAAGCTTCAGGCTGTCCTGAATTCTCTAAGAAGGGCTGGATTTACGATTAATCCAAATAAATGTGCCCTAGGAATGGATGAAACCAGGTACCTGGGTTACATAGTGGGAAGAGGGGAAATTAAACCCCAACTGAATAAAGTGGAAGCTATTCAGAATTGGCCCCGCCCACTTAACAAGAAACAGGTCCGGGCATTTCTACAGGCGATTTGTCCCCAGGTTTGCAGAGATAGCAGTTCCTTTGACTGACCTCACAAAGGGTACAAAGTCGGCAATGGTGCAGTGGTCTCCAGAAGCAGAGGGGGCTTTTAAAGAGTTAAAGGAAGCCTTGTGTAGTCAACCAGTGTTGATAGCTCCTGACTTCTCCCGTGAGTTTGTGGTCCAGACAGATGCGTCTGATGTAGGTCTGGGTGCAGTTATGTCTCAAGTAGTCAATGGGGAAGAGCACCCAGTAATTTATCTTAGCAGGAAACTGTCCCCAGCGGAGAGAAATTATGCCATCATTGAGAAAGAATGTCTGGCCATAAAGTGGGCACTAGACTCCCTCAGGTACTATTTATTGGGAAGGAGGTTCAAGCTAGTGTCAGACCATGCCCCACTAAGATGGATGCGGGAGAAGAAGGGGAAAAATGCCCGGGTCACCCGCTGGTTCCTGGCCCTACAAAATTTTTCTTTCACAGTGGAGCACAGGCCAGGAAAAATGCAGGGAAATGCAGACGCCCTGTCAAGGGTGTATAGTCTGGTGGCTAAAGGTGCCAAAACCCCCGGCTTTTGTCAGAGGAGGGGGGTATGTGAGAAGGTACAAGGGGCCATTATTGATGGCAGATATGTGTCACCGTGGTGCCTGGCCTCAGTGAAGTGAGCCGGTTAATGTTTGGTCAGGAACCTTAGGTTTCTGACAATTGTTAAAGTAGCAAAGCTGCTTAATGCAGTTGATCCGGGCCGGCTTTCATTGGAGTAGTCAAGAGCAGGGTGGGTGACTACTCCCACATATCCAGGCCAGGTTTTGGCTGAGAGATAAAGCCAGGAAGCTCAGGTGAGCTGGGGGAATGTGTGTTTGCAGTCTGGAAGTCTCTGCTATACTGCATGCAGAGCTGGAGGTGTTACACAGCCAAGGATCAGCAATAGTGACATTGTTTGGTTATGCTGCTGGATGGAGACACAACCTACAAAGGACTGTGAGTCAAGCCTGTTTATATGGACTGTATTTTCTGTTATATGCTGAAGCAAGCTATTCTGTTTCGTTAAACTGTTTTGGAAAGAAATAAAACAGCTACCTGGACTGTTACTGAAGTTGCCATTTGAGTTGATCCCCTACAATAGATAACACTGATCCATCATTACATCACTACTGATAATAGATGTCACAGCTTATCTCCTCCTCCCTGTACATTGACCTCTATATAGATAACACTGACCCATCATTACATCACTACTGACAATAGATGATGTCACAGCTTATCTCCTCCTCCTCCCTGTACAATGACCTCTATATAGATAACACTGACCCATCATTACATCCATACTGACAATAGATGATGTCACAGCTTATCTCCTCCCCCTCCTATACAATGACTTCTGTATGGATAAGACTGACCAATCATTACATCACTACTGACAATAGATGATGTCACAGCTTATCTCCTCCCCCTCCCTGTACATTGACCTCTATATAGATAACACTGACCTCTCATTTACTCACTACTGACAATAGATGTCCTCTGGTTTCCTCCCACACTCCCCATTGGGTACAGGGACCGATTTGCCAAGCTCTGTGCAGCGCTGCGTAATCTGTGTGCCCTATATAAATAAAGCAATTATTTATTATTATTATTATTGAAGGTTCGATAGAACTTGCCAAACCCCAACCCGAATGGGCCTGCTCATCCCTACTTATAGAGCCAAAGGAACAAAAGGAAGCACTCAGGGGTAAATAATTACACACCAACTCTAAATCACCTTTTATATCTCTCAGTTTGGTTGTCGTCCTGTCCACCTTCATCTTAAATCTGAGAAAATAAATTGCTGGTAGACAGTGAACGCTCCCTCGGAGATCTTTACATCTATTCAAGGCTTATGGGACAGAGAAAAAAATGACTGTACATGGAAACAGTCACAGTAGGCATTTCTGACAACAAAAATAAAAATTATTTCTGACCCAGATTTTGTGCAGCGCACAGAAAAGCACATTTAGTCCCAAGCGGGAGAGAATCTCCTCTTGGACGGCCTTTTAATTGAAACTAGTCTGAGCATCTCAATATGCACTGTACAATTTAGTCACAATGCTTCATTTACTGCGTGAAAACAGCATTAATATTTAACTAGGGTGCTGTCACAATTTTCTAGTATGCAGTTCTTTTTATGCAACCTCGCGCTGGAGCTATTCTTGCTCTAAAAAAAAAAATCCTATGAAATATTAGCAATATATTGTCGCGGCTTCTGATTCCAGGGCTTATTCTCAATCACAATTAACAGAGTTGTAGAAGATGAGGAGACATTTAGGCAGTGAAGAAACACCAGCCATTGTCTGCAGCTGCTACAATAAACCACTCTGGGGCTTCTTCTACCTGTCTGGTTGGATTGACCATTTCTATTTTCCAAACATTTAATGCAGCATATAGTCAATGAATCCAAAAATAGTGAATTTGATAGTTTTTTTGTCTTCAGTATTTGACAGAAAACAGATTTATTTACAGTATGATAGAAGCTGGAGGGTAGAATTGTGACTAGACCCGCTCTGGGTGTTATTTAAAAAAAAAAAAAAAAACATTTTGACTTTGTGTAATCTCTGCCATATTTATTATTTATCACGTCTGCATAATACAACACACCCATGATTATGACCATGAAAATCTAATGTTTTCCCTTTTTCAAAGCCAATTTGCATCAGTCTGGCATCTGTTTTTCATAGTTCCTCATAAACTATTGCCTATTGGCCACATTTATCATTGCTTGAATGCCTGGAAACAGGTGTAGAAGACTTTATTTAGTTGTAGTTCTCGGCACTTACTTATTTACTGGTTGGGCAGGAAGGAGGCAGTGTCGCGCCGTACAGTGGGCTGGTGAGAGCCACTGCCTATAGCCTGCACCAGTCTTGGCATAGGCTATGGCACAATATTGGCACTCTTATATTGCGCAATCCGGCGTGTACCGGGTGGAGAAGGGAGCATCAATTATCATTTATATATATGATAAATGTTCCCTTATGAGTGATGACATTTTGGGGTATCATGTATTGATGAAATAAAACAGACCTACAACATAAATGTGATTAGAAACTATGTGGCTGCCTTAGAAGTAGGAAGTAGGGACTGCACTGGGGATATATGTCTTGGATCGCTGCATATCAGCCACTAAAAATCTACAGGCTAGTGTATAAGTCCTATTACTGGGTATAACGTCCTGATTGTGCTACTAGTTGAGGCTAGAGCTAGTAGATGTTACTAAGGTAGTGCCAGCTTGTGGTCAGGGTTGGACAGTTCAAACATTACCTTTTACCTTGCTGTCCTAACCTTATTAGGGACTCCCTGTTTCTGCCCCTAAAAAGATAACATAAAAGAATCAGAATAGAGCACTTTGTTCCATCATGTTTACATGTTATGTCACTTCGTACTCCCAAATGTACTCAATCTTCAAAGAACCAATTTATTGACTAGGACATAAACCAATTCACATCACTGAAACACATTTAGAAGCGCTTAAAGTGGTATTCCAGGAATAAGAATATTTCATATACAAATGGGTAATTAAAATATAAGCTAATATGTAATTAGTTGTTATTTAAAATTTTGCTTCCCTTAGCAGAAAAATGCTGTTGACAAATAATGTAATTAGGAATTAAAATGCTACTGGCCCTTTAATCAGTCCGTTGATTTCCTCCAAGCAGAGCAGACACAGGACAGAAGATGGCCGCTGGTCACATGTCCACATCACATGTCCTGCACCTGCCTGGGCAGGTCATGTGATCACCACTAAATTTGGCTGTAGTCAGTTGGTTGCAGTGCATCCAGTATGGCCAGTGTTGTGGTGATGTACAACAATGGTAGTTACACATCATTCCTATGGTAAAAGAGCAACAAAGTCTGTTACATCATCACTGGGAGCAGAGCATAAGAGGGAGGAGGAGTTACTGAGAACTAAAGGATCATAGGACTTGTAGATTGCAGTGGCGGCCATATTGGAGATAAATCCACCTACTTTAGAGAGGCCATAAAATTTTGTGAATCATAAAATCAAACTATTTAAGCTTCTTTTTGTGACTAATAATATTGAGTTTTCTTGTATTAATTTATTTAAAGCATTATGGGATTTTGTATCAGATGTACATATTCCCGTTATACCCCTTTAAACGGAATAATGTAAAAGCACAATTCTTCAGAAGGCAGGGCCTGGCATAGAATTGCCAGTGGGCATAGCCGTCCACTGGATACTGGAGACTGGAGCTTTCTGAAATATTCGGCACCCAGGAGGTGCAATGGGGAACATCATATGCCACCCACCATGCACCAGCATGTGATAAATAACCCCCAATTAATCTATTTGCAAATAGAGCAAAACTCAATGAGTGATCAATGAAAAACAGTTCTGACTAGGACTTACTTTACGTCTTAATGCACTTCTAAAACAACGATCCGATACACAGTATTGCAGTGAGTACATCTATGTGCATGTACATCTAGCCTTAGACAACCTTTGATGCTTCTTCTGCTTTGGCCAATTTTTCAAAGTTGTTGATACTGCACAAAATGGTCCCAAAATAATGCACAAAAAGTCACATGAGATGACGGTTGGCTTCTTTTTCAGGAGGAGGGTTTGCATATGGGAATTTCTGCAATGCCATATATATTATTTTAAAACTTTACCTTTAGTTGAGTATTGAGCTGCTACAACACATGTTATATGTGCACAAAATGTATAAAATCAGCCCAAAAGGCAAATCTGATGCTATACATTTGATAATATCTGGCCCCAGGGTGTGTAAAAATACACAACATGAAAACCGTAAAAACAAGCTAAGCGTTAAAATGGACAGGAGATGCAGGACAAAAGCGTAGTGTCTGCTCATCTCTGTAACTTTGAATGTGATGTTACTTTGATGATTCTGGGACATATGTGTAGCACAGGAGAAGTCATGGAGATGGAAGAATGATGGGGCAGAATTGAGAACCGCATACCATCAGCCAATCAAAAAGCATAGCCCAAAGACAGCAAAAAGAAAAGGAAAGAACATTATTGTTAGAATCTACAGATCTATATATGAGAAGCACATTCTGTGCTAGATCTCAGATGTATCTTATGTAGTGACTGACAGGAAGCAGGTACACTGATTCAGCCTGGTTAAAAAAGTATTGTTAGGACTGATCAAGGTTAATTTGTTTTATCTTTCTTGAGCAGATCCCATGTTCTCCCAAGTGCTGGTGGGACATTGTCAACACCAAATAGTAAAGGTCAACCCAAGACCCAACTTAATCCTTCAGCAGTCCAATAAGTCCAGCACGTTGTAATGCTTTGTTATACAGTATGATGGCAAATAACAACAATGTTTTGGCAACACAGGTCATTCTCAGTGGTGTGCCATTCTCAAGAAGTGTTATGTATTGCAATGTGCCTTGAAAATTCTGTAAGCATGTTGATGCCTTGGACCCCTTTTTCATTCCTGAACCTGAAGCAGATATCAGGTTATTGCAATTAACAGATTTTCCAAGCAGCATGGTTTTCTAATGGTTATCAGTGTGTGTGTGTGTGTGTTTGTGGGTGGGGGGTGGTGCCCCCCATTGATGTTAACTCGGTTGAAATGGGTTGCAAACATGGCCACATGTTCATGTACATGAGGCCTTGTTTTCCTCTGTAAAAAGTGCCAGAAAGTCATGTGGGTACCCTGTTTTGGTAGTTTACGATGTGTGTCCATGTGTAGCTACACCAGGGGTTGTGTTGTGAAGAAGTATAGACTGACTGTGGTTGGTGGACACATCTGCATGACTAAAAGCATAATTATAGGTGGAAATATTAATAATAATAAAAGAGAGAAAAATACATAGTTGCCCATGAAAACGTATCATTGTATTTATTTTTTGAATTTTGAAGTGTTGAAATATTGACATATGTGAAATTCTTCTTACCTATACCTGTATCTAAAATCAGCTGATCTACAGTTTGGTTGAGTAATGATAACAAATGTAGCAGATTTTGTTCAACATTATTAATTTCCCTTTTGGTACCAATAAAGTTTCATTATTATTATTTTATAATCTTAACAATAGCCTTGCAAGGCCGGAATGCACACACCCGTACTCCACCTCTCACCTTTCCCTATCTATCTTCTATAGCATTTACTCTAATGCATTACACTTTGTATATTAGGATGATGCACTCAGGATGTGTGTTAGGAATCTCTGCTACAATACAATAATCCGCATTGAAGGCCATAGTAAAGGATATGTTCATTGTGTTAACTATCATAATATACCATTGTAAGACATGGGAAAAAATGCTGAGGATATCAGCAGAGAATATATACGGATTATAAGAGGCACTGCACTGTAATATCCAAATAAAGACATTCTTTCCTAAGCTTAAATCTATGTAAAAACATCAATTTCTTACTAAGCTGGTTCCCTACAATATCTCCACTTGCTGGAGACAAGTTGCAAACCACAACACAACCGCCTAGTGGTCACACAATGACCCATATAGGATAGAGACCTTAAAAAACAGAAATAATAAGTATTCTGTGGTAATAAACCAACTGTGTTGCTTATTATATGTTATTTTGGGTAATTGGGCAAATTGTAAGTTTAATGTACTCTATGAACTATGCATAGCACATGTCTACAGCGTGAATTCTAACCCAAATCCTCTCCAAATGTACATGTTTACATGATCACAGACTACAAACAATCATTGTGTAGTCTGAGCCTGGATTTTTTTTATTACATTATGCTTACTAATTGTATGTTAGATAGTTGACAAATCAAAGTAGGATGACAAAAGGGGTGTGGCTTTTCCGGAAAAGGTTTTTGAAAAGTGATGAGTGCACCTAAATCACATGTTCAGGTCCGTGTCGAACATTGCAGGTTCAGGTGCCCCAAACACAAACTTCAGTCAGAAGTTCTGGTCTGGGGTCAATTCTGTTCACCCACTAAGCTGTTAACTCCTGCAGTCGATGCCTAAAGGGGTATTCTGGGAATATAAACGTCTAATTCAAAAACCCATAATGCTCTAAATAAATGAATATAACAAACTCAATGGGGCAGATTTATTAAGCTGTCTGAAAGTCAGAATAGCTCCCCTATAAAATATTCATTAGTACTGGTAAAATGAAAGATGTGCTGTAATTGTTTGCCATTGCCATGGGCAACTAAGAATATTCAGACTTTCAGACAGCGTGATAAATCTTCCCCAATGTCATTAGTCACAAAATGGAGCTTATATAGTTTGATTTTATGATTCAGTTAATTTTATGGGCTTTCTAAAGTAGGTGGAGTTATCACCAACATGGCCGCCACTGGAAACTACAAGTCCCATGATTCTTTAGTTCTCAGTAAATCCTCCTCCCTCTCCTGCTCTGCTCCAAGTGATGATGTAACTGACTTTTGACCAATGGCCATCTTTTGTCCTGTGTCTGCTCCAAAGTGACAAAGTCACAGGACTGATTAAAGGGCCAGTAGCATTTTAATTTTCCATCATAGTGTATGTCCACAACATGTTTATGCAAATTGGACTAACATTTTAAATAACAACTAAATACATATTTAACTTCTATTTTAAGGACCCATTTGTATATGAATGATAATTCCTGGAGGCTTTGAAATCTATGTGGTGACTGTGTGCTGGCACTTTTATGCTGGCGGTGCTGTGTGGCGCCATTTTGGGTAAAATCAGCACTCCAGACTGACATCCTCGGGAGTGACGATCCTCCCTAAAATGGTGTAGCGCAGACACCCCATTAATTTAAGTGCAGGCAGCAGCTTTGTGGGCAGAATTTAAACAGTTAACATTTGGTGTAGCATGGGGGTGTGGGTCCTAGTTTGGGACCCAAACTGATTTCTCAAGTTTTTGCTAATGTGGCAGCGTATTGTTGCATTTTTGTGCCGTAATTGGAGGTGCAAAACCAGATTTATAATTTTGCATAAGACAATAAGATAAATCTGGTGCAATTTACTTACTTGCTGTTAGATACTTTTGATAAACTGACCCCATTATCCCTTTAATTCAATAAAGCCATAGCCTTTATAGCCTTTGGTGGCTCTTATGATAAAACATTATGGAGATATTTCTGTCTATAAGTATTATTCTATGGGAGAGTATCTCTATTATTTGGAACATGCTGCTTTAGCCCATGCATAGTATTAATCAGAGGTTAGAAGTAAACCTCTAATACTCTACTGTTTAGATGGCCATATACTGTCAGTATAACGCTCGAAATGGAGATATAAGCCCACATTTATCAGTACTAGTGCGGTCTGTACTATGTGCAGTTTGCCTGTGGAGTGTGCAAGGTGTGACAGATTCATCAAAACTGGCTCACAGTCTCCATGAATCTGGCGCCCCCTGCGCTGCTCTATAAGTGGGCACCATTTTTTTTCGGCCCTGAGACCCAATTGGGGGCATGTCAATTATAAATGTGGCACAAACTCTGACTAAGCAGTAACTCATCCCTTTTGGTGTACATTTTTTTGTCTTGTCGGACACAGTACAACCACGACACAAAACTGGCGCCGACACATAAATACATGTACAAGCAGTTTGCACCAACACAAACAGAAAACTGGTGCAAACACTTTAATAAATGTGGCCAGTGTATGTGTCCATATACCTCCGCAAGTGCCATATTCCAGAGCAAACTATGCCTTGTACGAAGCCATAATGTTTGTGTGCGCATAAGATGAATAAACAGAGACCATATATTTTTATACCTATAATTTGTATTATTTATAGATTTATTTCCTTCCATTAAAGCCGTAACACTTGACTATGATCCTCGAGGTCCATGATTTGCATATTTACGATGACTTAATTTCATTATATTATACTTTAATGTATCAGTCTGTGCATCATCCAGCCGTTTAACGCTCACATAATATATTCTATGCAAAATATTTTTTTCTCATGTTTTATGAGATTAGGTTTTTTCGTTTGTCTATTGTCAGTTTTCTGGTCTCATCTGAAGTTGTGTGACAACATTACAGTCACCTTATTCTGTGACTCACCTTACACCGTCACCCTAAGTCCCACAATTCTATATTAAGAGCACATGTTACTGCTTATAAATCCGTTCAAGCCTCCAACACCAATAGAGAAGCCAAAGTGTTAGCTACTTGATAGCGCCTAATTATTGTATGGTAATTCATGTGTAAATGTGTAATATTATGCAGAGAATGCTTATCTATTATCAGCTCCAGGAATGTTACAGTATAATTTAAAAGTCATTGAAGTGAACAGACCCATTACTTTTAGAGAGAGATTAATCTTCCTGACACTATTCACATACACAGGCACAAATATGCTTCCAAAGCATAGTATTTAATCCAGACACTCATTATTATTGATTGGACATGGCTGTTCTCTTTGTGTGGGGAGTTATATAAAGATTACTGTATTATCGATCCCAAATTCATTATTTTGGAGATTTAAAGCACAATTTCTTATTCCAGGCTAAAAGATAATATTATTTGCAGAGTTCATGCATTTCCTCTTGAGTAGAAGTCCATTTAGGTGTTCAGTGTCCATTAAAAGAGCTTTAACCACCACTGTAAACCCAACTGCTGTGTGTATGATGGAAGACCGAAATTCCACCTGAGCTTCTCCATACAGAATTGGGCTTCTGGGACAGGTTGTCCTGTCAGCAGTCCCATGGAAGTGAATGGATTGAAGTTGTCCTGCACTTCATTCACCTACTGTATATAAGATTTATGTGACAGAGTTAAAAGGGTATTCTCATCTGGCCATTGACATCTAATTTAATTAATCTGTTATTTATATAAATGTATTCAATTTGATGTTATTTAAAAAAAAAGTGCCCGTGTGAAGATAATTCTCCATAAATACAAACATATATGGTCCTTAGAAACACAGGATAGCTGTCCTTGGATACCACCACAACTGCTGGATTGATTGCACTATGAAACTGATTATTTTTGCATATAAAATTAGCAGAAATTACTTGATGCCCCACAGCCATCCAGTGGTGATGGACACTGAATCCAGATGAGCAGTCAATAGTGCATTACTGGCCACTGCTGGAAGAGCACAGTGGTGGTCTTATCCGAGGAAGACTGTCTTGTTTCTAAAGGAAAACATGGCTACATTTATGGGAAATTATGTTCAAGATACATTTTTGTAATAACATGCAGTTGAATAAAAGTGTGTATTTTGGTCATGTGGTGCCAAAATTGAAGGTCAGAGCAGAAAGCACTGGTCTAAATAAATTAACCTCATTGTCTTGTCTTGTGTGTGCTATGTTCTGCATCATTGGTGTGGTAGGTGAGTGCATATGAGCATTTTATTACTTTAGAGACCTCATTGGTTCAGTAACCTTCTCTTGGCCAGTTTTAGCCCTCCCATTCATCCCTGATTTACATTACCCTGTTCTTCCTGTGAAACCTGGTAGTGAGTGTTGAACCTGCCCAAACAGCCAATAAATGACTTTGAGCTCTGCAACAACTGTGCCAAAGTTTTCCTGTGTCCTCAGAGTGCAGCCTAGGTAGCGTTAATTTTCCTCCGTGTTTTGTGTGTGTAAACTTTGGCTAAATTTGCTGCTGTATTGTGGCTGAGCCACACCCGGTTCCTCTGCAGCAAAGCAAATGGTTAACTTAAGTTTTGGATGACCGGTCAATTCAGCTTCTGCGGGCAGCATCTAGAAACTCCTTTTTAAATCTGCACATTTCCATTGCACCTGGCTGGTTTTACTAGTCTCTCTGTCCATTTCTCTTGCTATTGCTTTTGCTATACTGTGTATCTGACCTCTGCTACGTTATTTTGACCGTTCTCTTGTTAATCGTTTCTGTTCTTCACCACCATCTTGGATTTGAACTAGTTCTGACAACTTCAGTTGTCTGTTTGTTATCTGTTGTCTGTCCCTCTGTGTTTGGTCCTCTTTCTCATGGAATTAGTCAGTGTACAGATTTTCAATAAGCTGTCTCTAACCAATAGGGTTTGTGAAGCCTGTTGGGTAGGTAACATGGGTTGTGGGTGAGTCTAGGGTGTGCATCCTCTTTTCTACCTTGTCATGCTCATTTGCATAAAGATAAAAAGGAAGATTTTGCTGCATGTTGTCAACAGATATTCTCAAGACATTGGTTCTTCAGATGTTTGTTTCATGTGACCAGAGAGCTGACAGATTTCATTTAACTCATTATGTACATTATAAACTATGGATACGACCGTGATCATTTGTTGTCATGACCTTAAGATGGCCCTCGGGTCATAACCCAGTATGTTTTTCATTTGTCATGTTGTGAAAATTCAATAAAAATTATTTAAAAAAAAATATATATATATCCAAAAATAATCATAAAATATGATACTCTGGGTTATAGAGGTAACAGTAGAGGTACATGTTGAATCCTCGAGTAAACTGGTTTACTATACAGACCGAAATTGTGTAGGACAGGCTCAGCCAACGCACCCCAATAGCTATACAATCCAAACAAAACAAGAAAAAGGTGGGATGCGTACACAAGGCTAGACAGAAAGATAACAAAAAATGTTTATTGGATAAGTAACAATTTAACACAATCAAGACGGGACAAAAATAAAATAAAAACACTTAAACAGTACACCAGAGGGGTGTACAAAGCTGCCAAGGGCCAAGTTACCTTAGAAACCCCCTACTACAGTCTGCCAAGAGTAGAACTACAGTAACCATAAGGACCAGAATATGAATAACCATATAGAGCTAAAGTGCAAAAAATGATGCATGAAAAGTGCAATTTGAACAATGTAACAAAGCTCTGATGCATTGATCCCTACATGTCCAACATATACAATACCATGTTGTCGTAGAATGAGACAGTAAAGCAAGGCAGGCAGGTGTAGGCAGAGAGAGAGGGGGGTAGGCAGACACCACGCGTATCTTCACCTATTCGGTGACTTCCTCAGGGGTAAGTTTTCTTGTTTTGTTTGGCTGATTTACTATACACCACCCTGAATGGGCTACTCAAGCTTACCCATGGTGCTATTTATGTACTCTGTGCAAGTATAATTATTATTATTATTATTTGTAAGCTTCTATAATATCTCCCATAATACTGACATGATATAAGTATTGTCTGAGCCCTGCATACTAGGGCCTTATAACACTGTGTTACAGTTTACACAGTGTTATGTATTCTTTTCCTTTTTCATCATGCCAAAAACCTAAGATGTAGCCTTCACAAATGTTTGCCTTTAATCTGTAACAATGCTGTTTGTTTGTATCCATCATGTTCATGTGTTTGTTCTTGTGGATATGGACCAGGACCTCCCCATGACATGACCTTATATACTAAAAGTATAGTAAATTTTGATTCCTCTATACTTTATTTTTCACTCATCAGCTTATTGATGCAGGATATCATCTATGCTTGTACTTTGTTTCTGAAGCTTCTGGCTGCCAATGGGCTGCCTACCAGGAACTAGGGATTTCTTGTCCGTGGCTTCACTGCTCTGCTTCTTGTTTGATTATTTCCACTTGTAGCAGTTTTATAAGAGATTGATAGTTATATAATATATTATGGGTATATAGAGAATTATCATGTCAGGGTTTCACCGCAATGATTGCATCTCATAACATATCTTTTACAACATGCAAATCTGGAGGACACTAATCCATGTGATTCTAGGGAAAAGTTTAATAATTTATCAGCCATACACTTAAGAGGTGGGAATACATTATCAATATTTTTGGAATTAACACCAGGTAACATTTACATGAACTAGATCATATGACGATTCAGTAGCAACATAAAAATTAGAATTAGATGTGATGGTAGATTCCTCCTGCCTGCCTCTGCCCTAATCTGTAATATAATAATCCTGAGACCTAACCTTATATGTAAATTAACAGCTGAGGCTACTGAGTCTTGTACTAGCCTGACCAGGCCCTGGGAGGTTAGGTTCCAGGATTATTAAATTACAGATTAGGGGAGGAGGATTATACCACCAGATCTACTTCTAGTAGAATCCTCGTGGTAGGTTTCCCTTAAAGTCTGATCCTGTTGCCTTGTGGGACAAGTATATTTCAAATAAGATATATAAAAAAACTCTAGAAAACCATTTCTTGGATTTCTGCTAGAAAGAAAATTGAATATGATGTGGAAGTTTTTCCATTTAAATTCCTACACTGTCCATCGCACACTTGGAAAGCCAGACCACCCCTGTGACAAGGTACATGGTATCACCCAATTTAGGATGAATTGGGGGTTTCTGAGCTCGTTTTTGATTTCAATGATCTCTCTTAAAGGGGTTAACCACTTTGCTTCTTATTTTTTATAAGGTGTGGGCGATAAGATATAATGCAGTTTTGCAGTAAACATCTATTAAAAGTTCTTCACCGCTTTCTTAAAATGTAAAATAAAGTGTCATGGTTTAGGAATGTCTGTTACCTCAACAGCTGACATTCATGTGTATAAAAGGGCAGCAAATGGAGGATCATGTGGTCCTAATTGTCCACGACTAATCTAGCTTCCAGTAACTTATGATAGTATTAATAAATCGAAACTTAAGGTTCTGGAAGGTAATTTGGCCATGGACAGTTAGAGATCACATGAACCTCCAGCTGTGGCTATTTTATGGACTGGAATGGCTGCTGATGGGATGAACCAGGATACTTCACTTTACATTTCAGAAAAGTGGTGCAGAACATTTAATAGATGTATATTTGTGAGTTACCTTATATCCTGCCTTCCACACATTACAGAAAACTTGAAGTAAAGTGATATGTCATCAGTATCATATTAGTTGGGGTATAACACCCAGACCGTGCACTTTTTAGGCTACCATCTGATGTTGCATTAGCCTTACAAATATTACAGGGAAAAAATAAGTTTTAACTTCATTTTCAATTTTCCCTACAATTCACAAGATAAAGTCAAGAACGTCATCAGCTCTACTAACATGACTTATTATTCACAATAAATTAAGGTTTGATCATTTCCATAGAAAATTAAATGAAATTTATATTTTGTACATTTCTAGTTAGAGTACAAAAGTCAGTGGGGCAATAGATTAGAAAGTAGTGTTACATTTAGACAAAATGAAAGCTCATTTAATTAATCTATTGGCAGAATGAATAGGCCTGGACTTCCAAGTTGTATAGTGCAATTTATTGGTCTATATAATCCTGGTGTAGGATTAAGAACAGCAGAAAAGGGCAATAGGGGGCTAGTAATACCTTTTGGTTTGTTATTTTATGGGGGGTTGTGATTTAATGAATTGTAACATTACAGAAAAGCAACATAGCAAAAACTTTAAAGAACATCTTCCACCAGGAAGAAGGATTGTAAACCAAGCACACTGACACTGGTGTAAGGAGTGGCTCTTTTAGTGTCTTATGCACTGAATTTTAAAAAAGACTTTTAAAATTATTCAACTAAGCCTAAGGTGCTTCTGGCTCCATAGGTCTAAAAAAAAGACAAGGACAAAGGTAACTTAAAAAGAGTAGATTCTGCCATTATGACAGTGTGCTTGGTTTACAATCCTTCATTCTGGTGGGATGTCCTTTAACGAGTTGCAAAACGAGTAACCTATTAAAGGGAGTGTACCACCTCCCAACTAACCTCCCATCAAAATCCAGCATTGTGTAGGGCATTACATAAGATTTCCAGACATGGCCAGACATTTCCTGTTTGCCAGTTGTAATTTTAGAGAAAATTCTGTTTTTATTGTTATGCATCTTGATGCACCAGGGAAGTAGTCTCTCCTGATGGTTCTTTCTGCAAAAGTATTTGGTCCTACAATGCTTTTTTAGAGTCACATATTAAAATAATAGCGCCAAAAAGGAAAACAAAACAAGCACATTTCAGCTCAGATGGTGATCGTGGCGAATGGTCGTATCACCATTAAGTGGAAAGTCGTAGGTCTGCTGCACTTGTTTTGTTGTGTGGCGCCATTATTTTTATATGTGATTCTAATAAAGCATTGGAATATATTAATTCCGACTCCAGAGTGCTAGATCATCAACGTTGTTTCTACAAATTCATCTCTGACCTCTAGATCTGTTGTTGTGCTCCAGGAACTTTGGGGCCCATTTACTAAAGGTCGTACACTTTCGTTGGACTATGCACCTTTTTCAGGGGTTACATGGCTTGCACAAATATTTAAGAAGTGTCTGCACTGGGATTGTGACGCACGCGATAATTTTGTGGCTGGATTTAGGGGGTGTGCCGCCAGATGACCCAGCTAATTCGGACTGAACGTGGGATTTAACTTTGAAGCCCTAACATGCACCACCAAAAAGATGGTGAACTCCGTCGGTCCTGAATGGGGAAGCGACAAATGCGGGATATTGGGCTCACGATCTTAGTGAATCGCGGCACAGTGCATTATCGTTGGGCAATGCACTTTATTTGAACTCCTGCAGGAATGTAAGTAAATGTGCCCCTTTGTGTCTAATGAACTGACCCACTACTGTGTTTGCAGCTGCAGCCATATAAAGTCTTATTAGCATAGACTTGCACCAATGGTATAAACTCATACAATTTCTGTGATACCTTCCCAACACAATTTGGCATTTGGCACCAATGTTATGTTGATAGAAAGATTTTGCACACTATGTGCACTGTGGATGGATAGATATGTCACCAGGGACCTCCAAAGTAAGGGCAACCAGGAGTAGACAACCCTGTCTGTCTTCCTGGTCAAGCAGTTGGAGAAATTGGACAAGATTAGGCAAGGTTCAGGGAGTAGTGAAGCCGTGTAAGCCTACAGGACAGTGCCACAATATAAACTTAAAAAAAGTATCTGGAGGCCATCACCAGAGGATAGATGTCACAAACTGAAAATTTGGGGCATGGGAAAAGCTTTTAAGCTGGGAACACATTGGACAGAATCAGTGCAACATACCCACAATGGATAAACCTTAGTAATTCAGTCCAGGGATATCAACAGACAATATTGACCATGTTTAGCTGTGGCTTTAAGTTGGGATTAAAGTTTAGCATTAAAGTCTACTTTCAACAAACAATTGATATAGTTTGAGTAAGGAAGAGTCATATAATTTTCCAATATATGAAAAGTTATATAATGTCCTTAATTCCAATATACTTTCTGTATCAATTTCTCACGGTTTTCTAGATCTCTGCTTGCTGTCCTCCTATAGGAAGCTTCTTTAATTCCAGTGGATAGAAATCGGTCCATGGTCTTATGATGGACAGGCGGTTGCACCAGCCATTATTATTACAGAGGCTAATGATAGAAAGGGCTCATGCAACCGCCTGTCCATCACAAGATCATGGACAGCCTTGTATCCACATAAAGTAAACAATGAAGCTTTCTATAAAGGGACCGGAAGCAGAGATCTTGAAAACTGTGAGGAATTGATACAGAAAGTATATTGGAAAACTTTTTCTTTCTCAAGGCATATCAATTATTTTTTGAAAGTGGACAACCCCTTTAAGCATTCAAAACTATAATTGACCTGCTTCAAAGTCTAAAACCACAGCATAAATCATAATACACGACAGGGTTGTCCCATGGCACAGGGATGGGATTTATTACCAGCAATCCACATGTACATACACACATTTTTCAGATCTCCGAATTGTATAGGTCCTTATTAGTGGACCCATAGGCATCTATTGGGCTCATTTGCCTGGAAAAAAATAACTGTGACACTATTTTAACAATCAATGCAATTTTTGCTGGATGCATTAGCTTTACTCCATAGTACATTGTGCAATCTCTGGAGGAATCCCCACTCCCTATGATTTACTACTTGTGGATTTCTATACTGCTTTGAGGACATGATATATAATTTACACGGAAGTCACAGCATTTGTCATATAGCATATCTCTGTAGTAAGCAGGATCAATGTGACACTCATATACTCACAGCGGTAAGACTTCAGGGGTAGCTTTACTTAAACTTCCCTGTATATTTCACTTGCACATAACTTCTATTTCCAGATGAAATCAGTAAGGGATCTAGGAGAAGGGCTCATGGGTTTTATGTGCTTAACCTGCATTGCCTTTTGCTGGTGACTTAATATATTGAATTAATATCATATTTGTGTCTGCTCTTGTAGGAAGCGCTTGGGGTGAAATGTTTAAATATTTAGTATTATAGAATATAATGGGAGAATTTGTGTATTCATATTTCTAACCTAAAATGTATTCATTTACAGTGGAATATCATAAAGCCAGACATGTACAGTACAAAAGTTATGGTGATGATTTACTGCTGGGGTTACACAGCTGTACCTGGAAAAGTAAACATTGAAAGAAATATATTAGATTGGACATAGCACCATCAATACAGGAATGGTATACCTTTAATGATGTAAGAAGCCATTTATCATTATAGCTTGTAGTATCGGCTTAGGATAAGAGATAAAGGGCCAAAATGCCCAAAAAGTGTTAGATCCAAAGTGAGATCATAGCTGCCTATTACTTTTCTATAGTGATGAATAGACCCATTGTAATTTCAGGTACCAAACCTGCATTCCTACCAGAAGCACCCGGGATTTGTGCTGGCAGTGATCGCAAGTGTTAACTGTTTAAATTTCACTGGCGACACATCTAATTTGTTTGCGGCCACATAGGCACCAACCTGCGAGTGCCGATACTCCCGATGACGTCAATGGGCAGCAACCATTCTCCCCAAAATACTGTGGTGCGCGGCCACTGCTAAGTTAAATATTGCTGATGACTTTGTCAGCAGCATTTAAAGAGTTAATGGCAGGAGATTGAGATGAGCCAAGGGTTTGGGTTCAGGTCCCCTAATACGAACCTGAACTTAGAGATTTAGGTGCACTCATATCTACTTATATGGAACACCCCCCATGTGTTTGCTCAAACCTGGTTTTGGCCCAAAATAAAAGAAGGAAATAACTAAAGACTTAACGGAGATGTGAACGGGGCCTTAGATATACAGTTTCTTAAATGGAACATGTCAGTTAAACTAACCAACGCTAACTAAACATATCTTTGAAAACTGCTATTGTACAGCAGTACAACAATTCTTATATTGTTCCTTCCTATGCCTGAAAAGTTTCACAGTACTTTTGTAAAATTGACTCACCATTCATGCATCCAGCTTCCTAATTGACAAAGGGCCTACTTTCTCTTTAGCTGACCTAATTTGTCTCGGCTACATCATTCACTTGCTGGCTGTGTGACTTGCTGAAGAGAATTCCCGAGGGAGGAGTTAATGAGGGGGTTGAGAGAGACACTGTATGTATGCGATTGGATAAAGAGAAATCAGCTCATCCCACCATCAGGAATTCTCTTTAGGGAGGGGACCTGTGGGCGTAACTTAGGTTCCCTCGATAGGTTCCCTTTAACTCTATGTCACAATCATCCAAACACAGTCCTGTTTCTTTTAGACTATTTTGCAGATCTACTGTTTTGTACCTTACTAAATCTGCATTTAGTTTAGGGCAGACTAGACAACAAGAAACGGTGTGCCATACAGTCATTTTTTTCTTTTATCTGCATAATTCAGATTTTATATACTGTATAAGACTGGTGACTGGGACTACACAAGGTGTTTGTAGTCTGTTACCATAGAGATGCATAGGAACACATTGGTGTTGATAACACAATATATTATTTGCAAATAATATATTTAATTGCAAAATATTGTATTCATTCTTAACGTATTTTGCAGCCTCCTAATATCACTGATCAGTTGACATATGTCAGAATGATATGATTAAATGAGGTATCATGGAAAAGTCATAAATGTGTGACTAGACAATGATTCCTTACATTCCATTTTCATAAATTTTCAATGCTGTCACACTGGATAATAAAGGTATCTTAAGTTTTTTTCCTTAATCTATATTTTACAATAATCATCCTATATGTTAATATTTAAAAATCAATCCCATTATTTAAACACAAAACTGGAAGGAAACAGTTTTGAAAATTTACAATAAGTTGATGTTTTATCAGCATTGTTACAATATATCACCCGTCATTCTCTGTCATGTAGATATTACTGTCATACTGATATTCCTGAAATAAGAGTATAATGTATTATTCATTGCCACGAAAATGTGTGATTAGTTGATCTGGAAGTTTCGTAAAAAAACTCATGTTTTCATCTATTATAACACCGCTTATTATTCCTTATTATTATTGTATATTATTACTGTGGTTTTAAAGTAAAATGTTGATGTTCTATTAGAAACGGCTTGATAAAAGTGTTAGATATTTTTATTATAATCGTATTCTGATATCATACACTATATTGATGCCCAATTTATTTTTTGGTAATAAGGTGTGGATTTGGCCAGGTTTAAGTGCCGAGACAAATGGATCACAGGACGGAACTGCACCAAGCTATACAGACTGTGGGTGTATTAAGCCCCATACTGTCCAATAGAAAGTCAGGAACACTTTGAAATTTCTACTCATTTTAATAGACATATTTTATAGTATATATGTAAGTCAATAATTTACTGTTGATACTGTAAAGAAGTCTGCCCCATCCATGTCATGTCAAGAAAATGAAGGGGGATAAATGACAAACCAACAAGTCTTTTTCAAAAGCAACCATTTCCCTTTCCTACCCTGGAAAACGTATTTGCATATTCCTTATCCAGAATACCCAGCAGAGCTTTTCAGTCTGAAAATATGACCCTTAAAAGCAATCTCTTTGAGGAGACTGGATTGTTCTTAGACTTGTGGGTTTCCTCTGGGTCCTCCAGATACAGATGCACTGCAAAATACCCATATTCTGCAATACAGTAGGATTTCAGTATATGGTGGGAGTGATGAGATACCCTAGGGATCTAAATATACCATAAAAAGAAATAAATAAAAGTTCCAATTACCCCCCTTTTCCCTGGAACTGATAAAAAAATAAATAAAAATGTAAAATCATACACACGTTAGGTACTGTCACGTTCCAAAATGCCCAATCTATAAAAATATAAAAGCGGTTATTCCCGATGGTGAGACCCATAAGAGAAAATAGCACCCAAATGATAGAATCTCAACTTTTTATCCATTTTTTATCATTTAAAATTTTTAATAAAAAGTGAACAAAAAGTCGAACAGTCTCCAAAATAGAAACAATAAAAATGTAATCTCTTCCCGCAAAAATTTAAACCTTACACCAAAGTATAAAATAATTTGTATCAGAATTGGCAAAATCAAGATTTTTTTTTTTGGTACAAAAGGTTTTCATTTTTAAAAATCCATTAAAACATAATAAAAGCTATATAAATTTGGTTTTAGTGGGATAGTGCTTAAACAAATAACAATTTTGTGGTGTCATTTTGGGCGCAGAGCCCACAAGAAAATGAAGCAAGTGTGTTTTTTTGCCATTTCACCACATTTAGAATTTAGTTCCAGCTTTTCAGTACACGACATGGAATATTAAATACTGTCACTGGGAAGGACAATGTGTTGCATAGAAAAAAAGCTCTTATACAGCTTTGTACACAGAAAAATAAAAAAAGTCATTAATTTTTGAGGGTGGGGAGCAGAAAATGGAAACCGAACAATGAAAAAGAGAGGTGGTGTTAAGGGGTTAACCACAATCTTCACAAAAACGTGTAAATATAAAATCAATGAGCCATTTTAAGCCTTGGGCAATAAAGGGTTAGGCTGTAAGCAGCAACATTGTTTCTTTCACTGCTACATTTTGCTTACAATAAGAGTACAGTGTCTACCGTTTCAGGTGGTAAAAGTTATAAGTAGATAATAGATTGAGCATTGTCTTTCAGACATTGGATCTGTACCGTATATTCTGTATGCGGAACATAATAAAGTAGATTAAAAAACATCATGATGAACTGCGCTGACCACAGCACCAAACTGTGATGGAAAATACAGTCTTTTTAAAAATCTTTGTTTCTTTGTTTTCTGATTCAAAAGAAAAGCAGCGCAACACGTAGGAGCAGAACGACGCAAGCTATTGAAATTGGGTATTGGATATTCGCCCACTCTTGTTATAGATAAGCTTGTGTTTTTATTGAATACCAGCAAAACATGTTTAATTAGGTTCTAAAAGTAAACTTCAGCATGACAGAGTCTATCGGGGAAAATTAAAATGTGACATAAACTACAATGAGGCATTCTTATCACACAATTGAAAAAAGTTCTAAATACAAAGTTAAATTGACCCTCCGCTCTGAAAACAAAACATGACTATACCTCAGCCATGAATAGTGAAGATGCTTCATTCTCCTTTGGGTCTCTCTTAATATGGCGGATTCAGTTGTCTTAAAGTCACAGATATGCCCCCTCCATTGTCTCAGTTCAGATTATTGGAGGAGGGGAGTGTCACACCCCATTGCACTTGCGAAAAGAGAAGCTATCAATTTCCAACTTTCCTCTACCACCAATATATTTAGGTCAATTTCCAGCAACTTTTCACATCTTGTTTTCTAACTTTGAAGGGTTGGTAGAGTGAGAATCTCATGACACCTTTAACACAGGAGTAGCGGTTATAGAGGTATAACGCAAGTCAACCATAGCCCTGTGCATCTTTTAAGGCTCAAAAATTTAATGAAGACTTGTGGGACGTTGAATTGACATTGAGTATCTGAAATATTTGTGTTCAGAGGTTTAGCTATGTCTTCTTTGGAATGCTCAGAAAATCAAGCAGTGCAATATTCACAAACATGTCTCTTCTGTACTCATACGATCCCAATGTTTCTGCCATAACCCAGCTTGAAGGATCCCACCAATGGGACCTTAGTGACATATTTGATTGATGTGGAGATAAAGCATTAATTAAAATGCCTCTACATTGCAGCCATGGAGGGTTACAATACATGCAAGTTTCTGCAGTTTCTAAGTCTACTCTATACATAGAGCATAACAATACAAGTGAAGATGTATTGGTTACCCTTTTGGGGTATTGCAGACTTTGTTCTCGAAGACTTATAACTTAACTCTATTGGATCAGTTGGGTTCAGCAGTTTCATGGACAAATTTCCAACCTACAGTCAGATTTAGAAGAACTTGTAATCCGTTCTGTTAACCATCTGGTAGCAGCTTTCTGCAGTATTATCAAAGGGCACCCTGGGGTTATGAGGTTTCCTTGTGACCTAATTACATACCTGGAGATTCATCTGCAGTCAACCCTAGGACCAAAAAGGGACTTCATGGCTTTTGATTCAGTAATTCAGTTTTCAGAGTTGGAACTTGAAGATGCTGGGCCAAATGTAAATAGAGTTCTGATTTTAAATGTATCATTGATAGTACTGGTCCTTTTCTATAGGGAACTTCCTAAGGCTCTTTCTAGACTTCCTAAGGCTCTTGGGTACCCTCTGCACATCCTGAAACTACGCCCTTGCTAATTTTACCCTAAAAGCAGTTTAGTTAAAAATGAAAAACAATGTGATTATTATTATTATTTATTAATTTATAAGGATGAGCGAACCCAAACTGCAATGGACCTCAGCCAGAATTTTGGCATTTGGGCTCACCACTGAGAGTAGCATCTATGATGGGTTTCAACCCTTTAAAGAGAACCCTTCAGGCAAATTAACCACCTAAACTAAATATATTTTCATAAACTGCCATTAGACAGCATTGCCTCTATCCCTTCATTGTGCCTCTACATGTCTGTAAACTTAAGCAATGAGGTCCTAAAGTTGTATGCAAATGACCTGTGAGATGTCCAATGAGTCATTATAATATTCAAGCTGTCCAGCGTATTCATGAGTGGGAGGGACAGCCACACTCCTCAGAGCTCGACTGACAGCCTGTATAATGATGTGAGGTATAATGGTGTAATGGCTCCTCTATGTGCTTCCTGGTGCTGGCGGCCTATTCAGCCTGTGTGTATTAGATACTCCTATAGACATGACTGACAGCCTGTATAAAAGTGTGTGTTATAATGGTGTAATTGCTTCTCCATGTGCTTCCTGGTGCTGGCGGACACTCCGCCCGCATCCTGTGTGTGTATAGGAGAGATACAACAGCTCCAGGCAACCATGTTATAGCGGAACATGTCAGGTACTTGTGTAGCTGATGTCAGTGTCTCACCTGTATATTAGGAGGGAGAGCATGTCAGCAGATAAAGCACAGACACCAGCAATGCTTTACTATACATTACATACAGACATGAGCAGGGGGAGGAGAGGGGAGGGGTAACAGGGGTGACATCACTGTCTCTGACCATGTGACCAGCCTCATTTACATAATAAAGAAAATATTATTTTATAATGATTAATGTATGAATTAACTTGATAAAGTCTGGGATGGGATCCTTGTGAGCTGCTCCAACAGGTAGTAGTGACAGGACTAGTGACAGAGACCAGATGACAGGTGTCCTTTAAATCCTGACAGCAAGTGTATTTTGGTGAAGCCAGACCAGAACGGGTCCACTCACCCCTAGTCACTTGAAATTATAATCAGACTTGAATTTAAGCTAAAGATTTTTAGTTTTCTTTGTTAAAATGTTTTTGTAGATTGAAAAACACCATGAACAGAGTATTTTTACATTTTTAGCATGATAAAAACAAATATTTATTGCCATCTGTCTCTACCTTTTCTTCCAGATCCGTGCCATCCAAACCCTTGCCATAATGGTGGATTCTGTGAAATCAGTGAAGCCTATCGCGGAGATACATTTATTGGATATGTCTGCAAGTGTCCTCATGGCTTTAATGGAATCCACTGCCAGCATAGTAAGACACTTTTTCAACCATAAATAATCATATATGTCAATGGTTATTATTATCATTCCCCATACTTCCAGAATTAATACATTGGTCCGTTTGGTGCTTATTGGTTTCTATCCTATCCTATATCCATCCACTTTTCATTGTAAAGACTTTCCCTAGACCCATATCCACCCACTGCTGCTTCTCTTCCTTCTACTGTCGCATGAAATGTCATGCATGCGTATTAGGATCTATCAGCTATTCTGTGTACCTGTACCTATCCCGGTGTTTTCTTATGTACGGAGAACGGCACAAGCGCAGAACAATGTGGAGAGTAACAAACAAGGAAGAAGAGTGCTCTATGGCAGAGCAAATCACAGTGCAAGTGTGGGAATGCAGAGTCCTGAGGAGTTGAAGGGGTGACTCTCTATAGATGGTAAATGGAGGGACCAGTCTGCTACAGCATTAATAAACTGTATCGCTCTTCAGAGACAGCATGGAATGGACCCATTATTATTAAAATTATTTATTTTTAGAGCAGCATTAGTTCAACAATGCTGTGCATCCAATAAGGGGTTCACTTACATTACATTAAGACAATAACTAGTGCAAATACGAAAACTACCTAGATATCAAACAAGAGGAAGCAGAACCCTGCCCAATCTTTAAGGGAGGGTAGAAGGAGACATGCAATGAGGGGTAGTAGTGCCATTATTGTGTGTTGTAGGCATATTAAACCAATGGATTTCAGCTTATGCTTGAAAGTTTGGAGGGTTGAAGACAGTCTGATACATTTTAGAGAGATATCACCAGTGCCAAGGAGAAGCAGAGATAATGATGGCAGATGAGAGAAGGAGAGAAATGTAGGTTGTTTCTCCCATTTACGGACCCGGCGTGGCACACAGCAGAGGTCATTAGATGAGTGGGCAGAAGAGTTGGTGATTTTGAAAATCTAACAGGAGGTGGAATAATGGAGTCATGGTGGAGATTTTTTTGGAAAAATTGTATATTTGCGCCTAAATTTCTGACTCTTCCACTGGCCTAGCAAAGTTAGCTGCAGAAGAATTTTACAGTTTTGCGCCTGCTTTATCTTTAAAATCCAGATATGGACATATGAAAAAGTCGCAAGTTTGCTGCAAAGTGAGGTTTAAAGTCAGGAAAAACTTTAAAAGGGGTTGCAAAAGAGTGTGTGACTTTTGTGTGACTTTTTTTTTTATAAAAAGTCGCAAAATCCCCCCAGAATATACATTTATCAACCACTAAGATAAATCAATGAAGTTCAAAACATGGAGAAAAAAAACAAAAAAGGAAACACACAAATGTCCTGACTAGAGACCAATGACCACTGTATTATCCTTGTTGTTTCATTTTGATTTAATTCAGATGTGCACCTACAATCTGCACTTAGGCCATCTCTGCTCATTAGCATACTAGGTATAAACTTTTGATGTACACATATCTAAAATAATGTGTTATCTTATTTTATGTTTTGTTAGGTGTTAGTTTCTTTAAATTGACTTTAAGGGGCCATATTTTTTGAATACGTTGGTGGAAAAAAATTGTTGGTGGCTTTTTATTACTTTGCATTGTGGCTGTGTCTGTGGGGTTGTTTGTTCTATTAGGATACTGTATGTGTAAGTGTACAGGCCATTGTAAAAATCCATTTGCTGCATTATATTCCTGACTATGCCCAAAACAGGAAAAATATTTTATTTAAGAAACTTAACATTAAAAAAAAAAAATGTACTAAACACTTTCGATGACAGAACAATGCTTTATTATTTAGTGTGGTGTAAATGGGGAAGTTTCAGTATAACCTTAAAATAATAAAGTACGTTGACCTGAAAGTGATGTGAAGTATTCTGACAGCTCACCTTAGGTTTCAGTTTGAACTATCAGCATGAGATTGCATTTAAATGTATGCTTTCCTGTAGGCTAAAAAACGGTTTTCAGGAAAGTGTTTATGTACCTGAATTTATTTAGTACACAAGGTAGAACATTTCAGGACACTGGGAAATCTGAACATAATATAATTTCCGATCGCTGAGGCTCGATCATAGATATCCGAAGGATGTCCAAATGATGACCATTCTAGTTGGTAAACAATGCTAAAAATAAAATAATTTTTAAGCAAGATGTGAAAAGTTACTTCCCTGAGTTTATATCGTTCAATGGTGGTCCAGTGAAAACATTCAATAAGACTTACATTTTGAAAGCCAGTCTTAATTCCCCCTACTGATGCTCTGCCGGCAGGATATACTGAGAGGCTCTGGCTTCTTAGTTTACCTAGAAGTGGCCAAGTAAGATCAGTTTAGAACAGGCTTCCTGGCCGAAACTATAGTTAAAACGTCTAGCCTGGGAGCTCATGCTTCCACCTGAACACACCACCTAAACATTCAAAGGTTCCTTGTCCCATCATGCCCATGCCTATCATGCCCAAGTTCCTTGCACTATCATGCCCAAACTACAAAACTGTCAATAATGGGGCTTTTCACATTTCCTCCAGAAAACTAGTGGACAAGACATGTTATATTTCCCCTGCAGTCAATAAACACACAATCACAGACATCTTTCACCATTTCTGTTTTATTAATTATTGTTAAAAATACTATTGCAACAAACCAAATCTTATAGTGACTTGTTTTTGACCGTATAAAAGCGAAAACCATCCACAATTGACTTCTGAGTAACTAACACTTAAACAACTTTAATATTTCTTTCACAAATCTATAGCTTTTGTGAGGAAGAACAACTTATTATCTTGTTTACCTATGTCCAGCAGTTTCTTTGCTATCCTCCTCAGTTTATCCTGGCTCTGCAGTAGCTATGTCTCCTGGCTCTGCTGATTTCTCCTGAGATTCTGTACAGTTTCTTAGAGCTACAGTTTGACAGAGGGGAGGAGCTGCTGCTACGTGCACACTCAGGAGGTTAAAAATTCAGTCCAGCCATTCCAATCTCACCTTAAACTGTGCCATACACTACATTGCAGCTCCATCCCCCACCTTCTGCTTTCCTGGCCCTTTCTGCAAATCAGAGAAGCTATTAACTCTCACGCACAGACTATACACTTTATGTAACTTACAGTTTCACTACTGGTTTATACTACTTATTACATTCTCCATGATCCTCCAAGTGATGAAAGATGCCACTCTAGTTACTATATAAATACTTTAAGTACACTATGCAGTATTCAAAAGATTTACTTGTAGGACTCACAAGGCAACTAGTGCTAAATTACGGTGGATATGGTGGACAACCTGCTGATTCAGCATCAAGGTAGATGCAGAAAAAGTTCAGTCTCTGCCCCCCTCACTGCTGCTGAAAATGGGGGAAATTCATTAACACAGGCATTTTAAACTCCAATCTTAATGTTCCCCCCACTAGTGCTCTGGTGCCCATATAAATTAAGGGGCTCCAGCCTCTTGGCAAATATGGGCCCAATATTCACCAGTTCGAACATGTAGATCAGGGTTTTTTGCTCAAGTCTCTACTTGTTTTCTGGCAAAAACTGTAGTAAATCTTGGAGGCTAGGTGTTCAAACCCCTTCCTGACTTTTGCCCATCCTGCTAACCGCCCCCTGACATTACAAAAGTGCCATGCTGTTCAGGAAACAGGAAACGGATGGGGAGTGGGAAATATGTGTGTTTCTCTGCCAGTTTTCAAGGTTATATGATTCTATCCCCACTATGCGCATGGTTCTTTTTGTTTTAAAGGGGGGAATCACATATGACAAATTTGTAAAAATCATTACAACATAGTAGTTACAGTTTACTGTAAATCACACAAATAACAAATACAATAATCACATAATTAAAAACACAAACCATGATCCAATATGGAATTAAATACACTATTATAAAAGACTTAAAACCCTAGAAACATATATTCCTTGCTAGAAAGCTCTATGATAGTAAAGGTTTTGAAAGTTAATGATGTCATTGAACACGTTCTTGTATACAATCCTCATACTTCTCCTACCTGAGAATGTTCTGCTGCTTGCTATAATATATCAGTGTAAAATGTATCAGCCTCAGGTCTAAGCCAGTTGACTCTCCGAGGATTGTACAGATTGATTCTCATCTGCAAGAAGTATTGGCTCTGTAGAGCTTTTCACCCTCTGGATGTAAACAAAAATGTTCATATTTTCTGACACCAAACAGAAAACTTTTTAATTTTTTTATTTTTTATCCTTTTCTTGTGCCAATATATTCCACTATGATTTAAAAACATTGGTGGACTTTGTACATAAGTACATATGCAAACTGCTTGCACATTTATTTATGAAGTATTTCTGCACTGTGTCCATTGCGACCCAATACTCTGCCTCAAAAGGGGCATTCCAGTGGGTATTTGCACTGTGCACCACATTTATGTCAGCCAGTCCAACATAATTGTGACACAGGTCTTCATTAATCTGGTGCACCCTGCACATGAGTGAGGCAAACTGCATGTCCTGCATGTAATGCAGTTTACCCCACTATTAATAGCCTTGGGTCATTGATTTCACTTACTGTCTCTGGTAGAGCTCACAATCTCAATTTCCTTTTGATTAGTTATGTACAGTATGAGTGGAAAACCAGTATGCCTAAAGTGGACCCATACATGTTTATGCAGTTCAAAATTTAAAGGTGGGGAAATTAATTTCCAAGATCTGGCTTTAAGAGGCTTAACTGATTATAGTATATACCAAATAAGTTTATGGAATCAAGTGGCTGTGTTTCATATGCCAATTCCCAATATGGCTAGTGTAACAACTTCCCTCAAATATTGTATAAGAACCTGACAAACCCAAAACATATAGCGGGAGATTTATCAGAAGTCTCTTAGAGCAGAACTGTTCTAGTTGTCAATGGCAGCCAATCACAGTTCAGCTTTGATTTTCCCACAGCTGTTTATAAAATTAAAGCCACGTTTTGATTGGTTTCTATGGACAACTAGAACAGTTTTACCTTGATAATGAAAAATAAATCTCCCCCACAGTACCTCTTTGATCAGAATTCCACCAGCATCTATATACAATACCTGTGGGAACAAACAATCAAGGTGTGTCAGAGAGTAGTACTATCTAGATAGCATTTTGAGTTTGAACTTTGTCAGGACATCTATAGGTCTGAAAAAGTGCCATATATAGTTCACCTTTATTGTATGTTGTGGAGGGTTAGTGCTTGAGGGAGATGGAAGGATTCCATATTGCTTGGAACCCTAATTGAGAACTGGTGCTTTGAAAAGGGTGAGACTCGAAGATTGGGTATGAGCCAGGAGGAGATAGAATCTCAAGTGTTTGTTTGTAACCAGGAGTATGGGGCATCTCCATATTATGTGAATTATATCTGGGCTCAGATATGGCCTTTTAATAGAAAATAAGGTCTTTATTTACCACCAAGGGGAAATTATTGCACCACAACTCAACACATAAAAAACATAAAAACATATAATAAATCATTAAGAATGATCTCCTAAATCATTTTCAACTTACTTTATGGTTAAGAAATCTCTTCCTGAAAGTTCTTTATAGTGCAACAACAGACTCATAAAGTGGGATTAATGGATTACCAACTATTCCGACAAATTACTGTAATTACTATAGGGCAGTGATGGCGAACCTTTTAGCGGCCGAGTGCCCAAAAAGTAACCCCAAATCCCCCATTTATCACGAGGTGCCAACCAAAAATTAAAGCAGTAACTTATTGCTCCCTGTTCTTCAACAATCATATTGGCCTCCTGAGAACAGTAACATAGTATAAATTAGGAAAATTTGCATAATTTTAGTTTCTTTCCAGTGATCCTCTGTACACAGAGAATCGTGGGGCCACAGAAGATCCTCCAAAGATAATTCGGCCCTGTCTATTCAGTATCAAAATATCACTGAAAACAGCATCTTTTAAGTTGCTTGGAACTGCAGGAAGATTCTTTGAGTCCTGTCTGGTGTGCTGGGGCGATGGCATGGGTGCCCACAGAAAGGGCTCTGAGTGCCACCTTTGGCACCCGTGCCATAGGTTCGCCACCACTGCTATAGGGTATGACCACAAATAAATTGGAACTGCATCAAAAATCTTTCATGTCTTAAGAATTAGATTCAGGGTCAGAATCCAAATCATCCAAGTCATTATTTTCAATTGATTGATACCCTTCTCCAAAACTGCTTTAAACATTGCCCCTTGTATTGTGAGCATAAACTTAATGTAAATGTTAAACCAGTTATTGGATTTTCTGTTATTCCCTATTACCAGAACAGGGATTACAAGAGATTACTGTGACTGTTTGATTACTAGAACTGCCACTGACTATGAGAACAGAGGTTTCATTCCCCTCTATGATTGACTGATGGTGTGCCCTCCCGGGACATGGATCTCGAAAATATTTTACCTAGACTTACCTAACTTGTTTCACTCATCATGAAGTGCCTGGAGTGGAAACCTTTGTATCTACCATCTTTTCTGTGGTCAGGTCTTCAGGATATAACCATATTTTCTCCCAGAGACATGTTTATGGATTCTGGAATGATGGTTTCACCAGGCAACCATCAGCCTACATTAGTTGTTTCTAATGTGTATTGCCAGCATGCTTTTCATAAATGGTGGGGAAAACATTTGTAGAGTAAGTTTTTGAAGTCAATGGGGCAGATTTACTTACCCGGCCCATTCGCAATCCAGCGGCGCGTTCTCTGAACAGGATTCGGGTCCGGACGGGATTTATGATGGCAGTTCCTCCGCCGTCCACCAGGTGGCGCTGCTGCGCTCAAATGCATCTGATCGCGCCGGAATACACCAAGCCGGACCAGGTGAAGGTAAGCGCTTCCCAAGCGACACATTTTCGGTTATTAAATGCGGCGGTTTTTCCGAATACGTCGGGTTTTCGTTCGGCCATGCCCCCCGATTTCTGTCGCGTGCATGCCAGCGCCGATGCGCCACAATCTGATCGTGTGCGCCAAAATCCCGGGGCAATTCAGGTACAATCGGCGGAAATCGGAAATTTTCGGGTAACACGTAGGGAAAATGCGAATCGGGCCCTTAGTAAATGACCCCCATTATTTTTTATGACTATAACTTTTAGTTGAATAATGTGAACTGTCTTCTATAATTCACAAGAACTCCTTTTTCTAGAGAGAATTGCAAGCATAAGATATGTGTCCTCTTCATAGATAGTTGCATGTTCTGATCCTCTCCAACCACTGGAGAAATTGTGAGATATTCATGTATATATTTCACTTTGATGTAGCTCTTCAAACACATGTGGCAGAGGAGCTTTTGCAGTTGACCTCCTAGCAATTTTGGTCTTTGAAATGTGTAAAACATCTCATATATTTATTCTATCCTTTTATTCTGCCTATTAAGTGAAATACAACTTCTTTGAAATACAGTCACTGTGAAGAACATCTTTACATACAGATCCTTATTGTCCTTCCTTACTAGAGATGAGTAAATCATCCAAGGTTTTATTCGTAGAAGCTTCAACAAATATTTTAAAAGATTCTGTACAGGTCTGAATGGAATCGGTTTGAAAATATGCTGTTCCACTTGTTCGGATAATTGATACATAACTCCCACCCCTGTCCTCCAAAACACTGACTTTTATGAAAAGCTCCTTATCTCGTTTTACGACATTTTCTTTTAGAATTTAAAGTTTCACCTTCTTCATCCCCCTCCATTAGCTCTGGGATGAATGACAGTGGTAGCTAGTCAGACTTTGAAAAATGTGTCCTAAAAGATTTGCTTTTGTCCCTAAAAAAATGAACCAATTGAAACGTCTGTGTCAGCACTGCCCTCGGACCATTATTTACGACTGAGGAGGCAATCATTTTGTTTGTGCAATTTGTTTATTATTTGTGTGAACACACGCTTAGATAAGGAAATTAATGCTCCCTTAATCTACTGGTCTTTTCTGGTCCACCAATGGTTAACTGTGATGACAGAGCTCTGCTCCAGCCAGATTGGACAAGGAGGTCTAGTTTTCCATAAGCATTCTGCTAACATGCAGTTTGGCTTTACTTGCTTCTTACTTGTGAGAAAGACTCTGCTTGTATTTCTGGCATTTTAAATTTGGCTGTTGTTCAGACCACTCTTCTTCTTTTGCCATCTCTGTACTGTGTAGATATATATCTTATGATCTTGCTAGTTGACCTATCTTCTGTGTTTGTGTTGTCCACCTTGTTCCGTGTTTTCACTTTGGCATAGGGAGTACCTGACAACTATTTAGGGTGGACATAGTAAGCAGGCAGGGACAGTTTCAGGGGGCTCCATTTAGGGCTCAGTGTCCTTTGCTTTTACCGGCCATTATACCAATTCTACAAACAGATGAATAGATTCGCTCATATCTCTGTTCTTCACTTTTCCTCTAGGATGGCAGGTCAGGATGTCTGTCACTAAATGTTAAGCTTTTGTGAAAAGGCAGGGTTAATTGTATACTTTTTGCTGCCTGAGGCAAAAATTGGAATGACACCCCTTCTCCCTTAGCCATCTACCCTTGATCCCCTACCACTAAATCTACAGTCCAAATTTTAAAAATATCCTGATGAAAAATAGTGTCAACGTTACTAGCAATTGATGACATCCTCAAATAAGGTCAGTGAGTGGTGCTGGCTTACTGACCTGCTATGACTGACACTACATATGCAGTGGCGTAACAACCGCCGTAGCAGCCGTAGCGGTTGCTACGGGGCCCGGACGTCTCAGGGGCCCGGGATGGACGGCGGAGAATTTATCATTGAGTGCCGTTATCCCGGGCCCTCTCTCCCTGATGACCGAGCGATACAGCACAATAACAGGTGCCCGCTCTCCACACTGTAATGGGGCTCCGCCTGCTGTGCTGATCATGCCCGCCCACCTGTATGGACCGAGCCCACTCTCTCGCCCGCCCACAAACTTCTCATGCCGCTGGAGCAGAATCCTGCCCGCCCCCGCTGCCTCCGGTACTCCAGTCCAGTGATAAGTCCACCTCCGTGCTTTCGGCCGCTGGCCGACATTCCCACCCGCGCATACCTCCGCTCCCGCCCCCCACACTCCGCCGCTCCCCCCGCTGCTCTCGCTCTCGTAGCTCCACTCCACCCAACCTAAGCTCCCGGCTCCGACTCCGCTCCCGCGGTCCTGGCTGCACTCCCCCCAACGAAAGCTCCCGCTCTGACCCCGCTCGCGCGGTCCTGGCTGCACTCCCCCAGCCCAAGCTCCCAGCTCCGACCCTGCTCCCGCGGTCCCGGCTCCACTTCCCCTAACACAAGCTCCAGGCTGCGACCCCGCTCCCGCGGTACCTGCTCCACTCCCCCCAAACTAAGCTCCCGGCTTCGACCCCCTCCCGTGGTCCCGGCTCTCAAACCCCCCCTTCCTCGCTGCTGGGCTGCTGGTTCCCGGCTCCGACCTCGCCTTCCCCCGCTCCCGACTTCCCCCCCCCAACCCTCGCTTCCGGCCTGAAACCTCCACCGATGGACAAGGCAGCAAACTTACCAAGACCCCAAGACCATAAAAGAAAGTTAATGGTATTTTATCTTTGCATATATAGATGTATGTGTGTGTATATTTGTATGTGTGTGTATATATATGTATGTGTGTATATACTTGTGTGTGTATATGTGTATATGCGTGTGTGTGTATATATGAATGTGTGTGTGTGTGTATATATATATATATATATATATATATATATATATATATACTGTATATGTGTGTATATTTGCTATATGTATGTGCAGTGTGTGTATATGCTGTATCAACAGTTTGTATATGTGTATATATGCTGCATGTATATGCTGTATTTGTAATATTAACCAGGACTTCTATTTTGTACTACATGGCGGTATGCTGTATGCATTTTATACTAGATGGGGGGGGGCATGTATGCATTTTATACTACATAACGGTATGCTGTATCTTATTCTTCATGGCGGCAGGCTTTATGCATTTTATTCTACATGGTGCTACCCTGTATGCATTTTATTCTACATGGGGGTACGCTGTATGCATTTTATTCTACATGGTGCTACCCTGTATGCATTTTATTCTACATGGGGGTACGCTGTATGCATTTTATTCTACATGGCGGCAGGCTTTATGCATTTTATTCTACATGGTGCTACCCTGTATGCATTTTATTCTACATGGGGGTACGCTGTATGCATTTTATTCTACATGGTGGCAGGCTTTATGCATTTTATTCTACATGGTGCTCCCCTGTATGCATTTTATACTACATGGCGATACGCTGTATGCATTTTATTCTACATGGCGGCATGCTGTATGCATTTTATACTACATGGCGGTACTCTGTATGCATTTTATTCTACATGGGGGTACGCTGTATGCATTTTATTCTACATGGTGGCAGGCTTTATGCATTTTATTCTACATGGTGCTCCCCTGTATGCATTTTATTCTACATGGGGATACGCTGTATGCATTTTATTCTACATGGCGGCATGCTGTATTCATTTTATACTACATGGTGCTACCCTGTATGCATTTTATTCTACATGGGGATACGCTGTATGCATTTTATTCTACATGGCGGCATGCTGTATGCATTTTATACTACATGGTGCTCCGCTGTATGCATTTTATTCTACATGGGGATACGCTGTATGCATTTTATTCTACATGGCGGCATGCTGTATGCATTTTATACTACATGGCGGTACTCTGCATGCATTTTATACTACATGGTGGTACGCTGTATGCATTTTATACTACATGGTGGTACGCTGTATGCAGTTTATGCTACATGGCATCACGCTGTATGCATTTTATACTACATGGCGGTATGCTGTATCTATCTTGTACTACATGGCAGTATGCTTATGCATTTTATACTACATGGCGGTATGCTGTATCTATCTTATACTACATGGCAGTATGCTTATGCATTTTATACTACATGGCGGTATGCTGTATGCATTTTATACTACATGGCAGTACACTGTATGCATTTTATACTACATGGCGGTACACTGTATGCATTTTATACTACATGGTGGAACACTGTATGCATTTTATACTACATGGCGATATGCTGTATGCATTTTATACTACATGGCAGTACGCTGTATGCATTTTATACTACATGGTGGTACACTGTATGTATTTTATACTACATGGTGGTACGCTGTATGCATTTTATACTGCATGGCGGTACGATATGCTTTATCTATCTTATACTATATGGTGGCACGCTGTATGCATTTTGCATTTCTTTATTTCTACACCAAACCAATATGATGGATCTGGTCCTGACATTCCCTGATATAATACTTATATGGGGGGGGGGGGGGGGTGGCGTCTCTCTATGGCTCGCCTCAGGCAGCAGACAGGCTTGGTACACCCCTGTGTGTATATATGCCTGTATGTATGCATATATTCCTGTAAGTATGTGTATATATGCCTGTATGTATGTATATGTGCCTGTAAGTATGTGTATATATGCCTGTTAGTATGTGTATGTGTGTATATATGCCTGTATATATGAATATATGCCTGTAAGTATGTGTATGTGTGTATATATGCCTGTATGTATGAATATATGCCTGTAAGTATGTGTATGTGTGTATATATGCCTCTATGGATGCATATATGCCTGTAAGTATGTGTATGTGTGTATATATGCCTGTATGTATGTATATATGCCTGTATGTATGTGTATGTGTGTATATATGCCTGTATGTATGTATATATGCCTGTATGTATGTGTATGTGTGTATATATGCCTGTATGTATGTATATATGCCTGTATGTATGTGTATGTGTGTATATATGCCTGTATGTATGTATATATGCCTATAAGTATGTGTATGTGGGTATACATGCCTGTATGTGTGTATATATGCCTGTAAGTATGTGTATGTGGGTATATATGCCTGTATGTGTGTATATATGCCTGTATGTATGTGTATGTGTGTATATATGCCTGTATGTGTGTATATATGCCTGTATGTATGTATATATGCCTGTAAGTATGTGTATGTGGGTATATATGCCTGTATGTGTGTATATATGCCTGTATGTGTGTATATATGCCTGTATGTGTGTATATATGCCTGTATGTATGTATATATGCCTGTAAGAATGTGTATGTGGGTATATATGCCTGTTTGTGTGTATATATGCCTGTATGTATGTATATATGCCTGTATGTATGTGTATGTGGGTATATATGCCTGTATGTGTGTATATATGCCTGTATGTATGTATATATGCCTGTATGTATGTGTATGTGGGTATATATGCCTGTATGTGTGTATATATGCCTGTATGTATGTATATATGCCTGTATGTATGTGTATGTGGGTATATATGCCTGTAAGTATGTGATTTCTGCATGGCCCCCTTCCCCTTCAAAAATATATACATATTTGTACAGACATGATTATAAAATCACATGCATTTACACAGTCATATATACACACATTTATATATTATACACACACTAGTGCACATTTACTAAGGGCTGTGCGCCACTTTTCTGTCAGACTTTTCTGTGGTGCATTCTGTCAGGACAGTGCAGGGGGCACCAGATTCATGAAGAACGTGCGGCAGAAATCCTGAATCTCACACCCCCTGCACACTACACAGGACACTGCACATAGTACACACTGCACTGTGCTTAGTAAATGTGCACCAGTGTGTGTATAATATATAAATGTGTGTATATATGAATGTGTAAATGCATGTGATTTTATAATCATGTTGGTACAAATATGTATATATTTTTGAAGGGGAAGGGGGGCCCCATGCAGAAATCCGCTATGGGGCCCAGCCTCTCCTAGTTACGCCCCTGTACATATGCTAAGAACTATCTCACACTCTATTAGGTCAGTCAGTGACACATATTAGTGAATACTAGTAACTTACAGTCAACGATCTGATCCATCAGGGAGAGGACTTCATTATGATTTTACCTGGACTTGACTTATCACTGTTGAATCACTGCCAGATGCATTCAGCGCCACACTGCGCCCTTTAAAATACCACAGTCACAGTATAGTGTGACCTGGATAACAGTGTTCCTAAATAATATATATCCCTCACAAACTCTTAATGTGTTTTATTATATTTCCCTGAATAAAATATTATATGGTAACCCCCTTAATTATATATATATATATATATTTGTGAGGGATATTATTTATTTTCAGCCCCTCTCCAATTAATTTATACAGAGAGCATCTATATTTTATATGCAGTGCCACCATAGTAAATGAATTAAATTGGAGGGGGGTGGTATATTCACCTGATGTATTTCACCTGGAATATATGAAATGTTGTTTCTTTTTTGCTTTACTATTTATTTTATTGATAAAAATCAATTGTGTAAATGAGACCTTTAAGTTACTTGGCCCAGGTACCTCAAAACTCTCTAATCACATTTTCAAGTTGCTCCCCTGCTGTTCAGGGGTCCCAGCTGCTATGGGGTCCACTTTGTCATGGGGCCTGACCACCTGACCTGACAAATTAAAGAATAGAGGATTTGATCCATTATATGCATATTATGCTGTGTATGTCTATGTAATGTGTATATGGTGTATGTACTGTATTTTGTACGATTGGTATATGTACTGTATTCTGTAAGATTGTATATGACACTGTATGTGTGTATATGTATATGCTCTATATGTGTGCACGAGTGTATAATGTGTGTATATACAGTATATGATTGTAAATATATATGTGTGAGTATACAAATATTTATATTTTTAAGGTGGTAAGAGGGGCCCCATTCAAAGCCTAATATGGGGCCCTGCCTCTCCTAGTTACCCCACACCAAAGTTCTAGCATGGAGATGCATTTCATTTATTACATAAATATTGATGTAACATATACATTTATTTATAAACTAAACTTTTATTTCTATAGAACTTTGTCATAAACATTAAACGCAGTGGAGTCACAATGCATATGTAATAGAGTAAATAAAATAAGTTACAGGCTATAACTAATAAACCCAGTGATGTGACACCACACACATAACACATGCAGTGACATCAATACTGGGAAAACAAACACAGAAATGTCACAATGCATATATACAGAATAATGAACACGATGAGGTCAAAGAACAGATAATAGAACAGACAATGGGGGGACAATAATTAATTTAGTTATGATAGAAATTGGTCTACAATTCTTTGTACCACATTTTTAAACTAGTTCGACACTTCTACTAGAAAATATACATTATTATACTTGGTTATTATATACTACACATTGGTGTCATTGGTGATAATAGACACAGTGATGTCATTGGTGATAATAGACACAGTGATGTCACAGTTCAGGGATAGTATAGACAGTGATGTCACAGTACAGGGATAATGCACACAGTCATGTAACAGTACAGGGATATTACACACAGTGATGTCACAGTACAGGGATAATACACACAGTGATGTCACAGTACAGGGATAATACACACAGTGATGTCACAGTACAGAGATAATACACACAGTGATGTCATAGTACAGGGATAATACACACAGTGATGTCACAGTACAGGGATATTACACACAGTGATGTCACAGTACAGGGATAATACACACAGTGATGTCACAGTACAGGGATAATACACACAGTGATGTCATAGTACAGAGATAATACACACAGTGATGTCACAGTTCAGAAACATTTTTAACTCTATTGTAAAATGTCTCATTCAATGAGACATTGTGAAAGTTTCTATATTAAAGCATAAATCCCATTTTTGTATAAATCTGAATAACAGTATGTGCACATAGTCCTATAGTGATAGTAGGTATAATATGTCCCCACACACTTCAATACTCCTAGTAGTGTTCCCGATAATCCATCTTCCTCTCTGATGGTGTCACCACAGGATCATGTCTCTGTTATATATTTCTCATCTCTTTGAGTTTTAATTTGTTTGAATCGGCAGTCTTTCTCCAGAACATGTCTTTTTTGTTCTCATGACTACCATTTGCCTTTATTTATATCCTCTTTTGTGGGTGTTTGTGTTCCCTGTATTCTGTCACATTAGAAAGAAGTATGCACAGATGACAGAGATTATCATTAAGATTCATAAGGTGAGGAGCCGGGGAGGCAAAGATTATTACAGTTTGCCTTTGGGTTGTTATTCCCTACAGCAAAGGTACTAAGGGAACAAGATGCTGCCAAATTATTCATGGCCAATAAAGCTTGCTATTTTACATGCACACATAGCTAGATGCCCTAAGACAAAGCATAGAAATATATCTGGTAATTAGACTTTACTTCTCCAAAACGTGAAATAACCCGACGTTTCTCCTCTGGGATAACTAAACAAAGAAAGGGTCTCTGTAAGTAAAGACATTGGGGGTCATTTATCTGTATTTTTCATTTTGAGACATTTTTTAGCCTGTTGCAATTTTTGCGCCTTTTTGGGTACATTTTGAAATGTCCACTGGACATCTATTTTTCGTCAGTAAGACACATTTATCTTCTATTCCAGATGTGCTAAATGTTGCAAATGACATTTTATTTTCTAGAATTTGCGTCATTATTTGGCGGAAAAAAAACTCCTGATGAAACCATACTTAAGGAGAACTTAGAAAATGGAAAGAAGTGACATTTGTGCAACATTTTTGAGACAAGATGAGTCAGATGAGCACTAACTTCTAAGTTCAGGTCTGGGACTCGGGTGCTCCCTGGTGACCCTTACATATTGCCGGATGGCAGTCGATCCGGTAAATTGAAACCCTTAGCTACTTGCCATGGCTGTGATTAATCAGGTTGACACTACTTACCAATCCCAGCCATGGCTAGTAGCTAAGGACGTCAATTGGCAATATGTCTGGGTCACAAAAAAAAGTGAAGTTTTGGTCCGCTCACCCCTAGTAGCAATGTAATGTATGAGATTTATGACAATCCCACACACACCCACAAAAATCTGCAGCAGAATCATCTTTCTGCTTTGGATTTCTGATCCTCTGCAAAAAAGGGACATGGTGAGTGTGTTTTTCTATGTCATAAAAACTTCTTTCATATTTTTACCAGTCCTTGAATATTTACTATTGCTTATTTGGGGACTTTGGATATAGCTGCTTTAAATTCAACAGTGAAACCCAATCTTAAATTATTAACTGAGCTCACTCGAGCATTCAGTACAGATAGAGAGACATTCAGGCAGCGCACACGGGGATATAAATGTAAATAATCTGTTCTTCCAAACTTCATGCAGACTTGTGAATTTTCCTCGGGCTAACAATATTGACTATTGGATTTTTTAGAACATTTGGGGACACATCATCCAACTGTACATGGGTTACATCTAGCTTGAGATGTCTGTTTACTCTATGGGTGGATTATATATAATGTATTTACAGTATTAATAATATTTTGAAATCTAAGATGAATTTCATCTTATTAACTTGACAAAGGGGCAGCGGAGCCCTGAAACGCACTGTATTAAGACTTTCAAATAAAGTGACTTGATATTGCTCCAAATGGTTTGCAACCTTAGTGATGTTTGTGCTGAGGCATCTTGGCTCTACTCCATGCACCATTACTGACATATTAAGTACTTGATAGTAAAGTATTGCCATAAATGCTGCATAATGAGATAAGATAGGAGATGAAAGAGTGACCAAGCCAATTTCAGCTGTCACAATGACAGAAACTAAAATAATAATGTCAAGGGCCTATGATGTGATATTAGGAAGAGCACATCTTTATAGTAGGTTGAGCTTTTAACTTGACAGACTATGATAAAGACTAGTAGTATTCTCAATGAATGGACAAGTTTGTGGCCAAATGATGAAAGTCAACTGGTCTGGAAAATCTTGGTTTAAATAGTGAGATTTAATGGAACTCATACAGTTCTAGGACTCAGACCAATGGTTTACAGTATACAGTGGAGGAAATTTAACATGCATTGTCCACTTCCTTCTGGCACATTAAAACACGTATAAAGCACCATTTTCGTCATTTTTGTCGATTTTCCACTCGAGTCAGGTCGTATTCATTGTAGCCTCAGCATCGGACTATCACTGACATCTCCTCCAGGTCTAACCGCTAACATATTTAATTCCGGCAGTGGACCCACTTCCGGATACACGAAGAAGCCGAATCCTTTTAGTATGTCCATCATGCAGTAAGGGAAGGGAATTGAGACCCCTTCAATACAATTCAATACAATTCACTAGACTTTAGAAATTCTCCCCATTTTCTTGACTTTAAATCCACAATTTGTAACCACAGGCTACTTCCCCTCAGTAGGATAATGGCACCATAAATGGTAGGATAACTGGCACCATAAAAACTCCAATGGCCCATGTAGTTGGCTGATTTTAGACTCACAGAAAACTTTTGGAACAAATATGTGGAATTGAATCCAATAATCTTCAGCATCTGTGTGAAACTTTCATGAATTCATGTTGGGCTGAGCTCTTTGAATTATTGCTTCCATGAACGTTTTATTGAATGTCTCAAAGAAGGACTAGTAACAGTGGAGCTAAGAGCCACTAGGTGACTTTTATGTAGATATCTAATAGGGTGCCACCAATTAGTCATACAGTACTTTATGTTCAACTCTAATGGTACGAAGACTTTACTGCTTTATTATTTATCACTGTTCTGATACTCCTTTCTGTCTGTGCCAACAAATGTTACTGTGCCAAGATGCCACAATCGTATTTTAAAAAATTGTAAATGGTTTAATGGCTAAAATGGCAGTGATGTAACTGGTATTTTCTTGGAAGTTTCCTTTCGTTATTGGAGAGATGCCCAGTCACTGAACTCATGACTCAAATCTGCTATTAAATCAGTCCTTGGCAATAGCTCGGCTTTCCGATTGTGTTGTATGTGTCTGTATTTCCATTCATATTCTGTTCTTTACTTGCTCAAGGATATTTATGTGCCCTTTGGAGTGGTCTTCTGAAGAATTCATTATTTATAACACTTAGATTTTCGATACTTTTAACTGGAAAAAAACTTAATATAACTTAATATTATATAGTATTCATTTTAACCCCAAATGACAAAGTTTTGTTTTGTAAAAAAACAGAACACATTTATTTAAGGAGAATTAAAAAGAGAATTTTTATTTTTTTGTTTTATTGTGTATAACTTTTGAGATAGCATAAAAGCCTAAACTCTTAAGCATTACCTTAACTAACAGTTACATTTTACATCAATTTCTGTGTGTATTAGTAAAAATTACAAAGTCTTTGAAAGGCCCCAAAATGCAATATAAACCCATCAGCCCTACATAAGGGTGCTGCTATCAGTCCTGGCATATACAATTTTGGTTGCCCTGGGATCCGACCATAAATCTTCCGACTATGGTCGGGCATGGCAGATTATTCTCAAGAATAGCTTCTCTTGTCTCCTTCTCCTCTCTGCCTCCAGCTCATCCTCCATTACAAGACCAGCTCCCACACAGGCACTTCCTGCCGGCAAGCAGCAGTGGACAGAGACTTACTCTATGAGCTACAGATAAGAAAAGGTCTTTATCCAGGGGATGGAGGCACTTTGTGTGTGTTGTAGCTCAGAGCTGACAGTGTTTGTTGTAGCACAGATGTAGAAGAGCTAGAGTGTCATTGTGTGTTATATGCATCTCATGGATCTCATCATCTTTTAGCTTTGATCTGTCTCATGTTCTTGCTCTATGTGTCTGATACTAGTAGAATAATAATTCTTGAGTGTTCATCAAGTGATACCTTCTACTTACTTTAGAGCTGTCTGCAAACTTTCTGGGAATCTTTGTCTACATGTCTGAGCTGTAATAAAGAGGAAAAACTGAAGCAGTAGAGTTGTAACACATCCTACTCTCCCCTCCTCTCTTCCTGTGACTGTCAGTGAGATGTGTAGAGATTCAGAGTGAATCATATGGATATCAGGGGAAAGGCTGACGCTCTCACAGGAGGCAAAGACACAGGTACATATACATGCAGAGACCTGTCTAATGCAAGATATTGAAAAGTGGACAAACCATTTCAGTAAAATAGTTTCAGATCCCTATTTAGGCTTGAGTTATACTGCACAATTAAATTTACTCTATGCTGGATCCATTGTCAAACATATAGGGGCACATTTACTTACCCCGTTCCCGGAGTTCACAGAAAGTGCAGTGTCTGACTCCAATGCACTCTGCCGCGATTCACTAAGATTGTGCGCCAGATATGATGAATGTGACACTTCCCAGCTCAGGTCCGACATAGTTCACCATCTTTTTAGTTAAATCCCGCACTCAGTCCGAATCAGTAGAATCGTCCGGCGGCACGCCCCCAAAATGTTATCGCATGAAAATAAGGTGCAAAGTCCGAAAAAAGTGCGTTGCAAAGAGCCGCAAAGCCGTAGTAAATGTGCCCTATTCTGTACCATGAAATTTTGACTGAGGTTAGCATTAAAATGGCTTTCAAACTTCTCACACGGGAATTGCTTCACTTTAGAAGCATGTTAAAGAGCAGAAGGAAATTAGAAGATTGTTCAATGTGGGTTAGTTTTGAGGCACGGTAAGTGTATAGTTAGTATATATAGCCAACAAATGTGGCAGCGCTGTACAAATCATAGGGGACATATACAAATATAGTATTACATTACAGCGTCATTAAACAGTCATATGGAACAACAGGAGTGAGGGTCCTGCTCACAAGAGCTTACAGTCTATGGGGATGAAGGGGGTGACACAAAAGCCTACAGTCTATAAAATAAAAGCCTACAGTCTATAAGCATGAGCTTATACAAGAGCTTACAGTCTGTGAGGATGAGGGAGTGACACAAGAGCTTACAGTGTATAAGGATGAGGGGGTGACACAAGAGATTACAGTCTATGAGGATGAGGGGGTGACACAAGAGCTTACAGTCTATGAGGATGAGGGGGGTGACACAAGAGCATACAGTCTATGAGGATGAGGGGGTGACACAAGAGCTTACAGTCTATGAGGTTATTAGTTGTTTGTATCTGAAATTTGCACCTGAAAATAATGCCAGGGTAGACAAAGCCTAAAAGTAAAGACTGGTCTTGGCATTGGGACACAACCACTGAAGCATCATATTATCAGAAAACGGTAATGAAAAATCTTGTAAATGAGTCTTGTAGGTCATCAATTGATCAGTCATTAGCAAAAACAAATGTTTTACACCAAAAAATCTTTGACCATGGGCAGTTTTCCCAGTCTATAATCTTAGGCCAATGATTACAATGTTCCATTACCCTGCACGTCTTTCGTATCCTAGTATCTTATAGAATACAGGGAACTGGAGGTTATTTCATTTACCATTTTCGACTTGTGTTCAATGAGACATGTGTATTAGATTTGTATGTGATGAACACCAGATAATGGATGCTAATTGCTGTAAGTGGATAATAGAAGATGAAGCTTTCAGAAATCAACAACCTTCGAAGTAGTTCCATGAATGATGTAATTTTAGAAACAAATGTAACAGTAATTTGTTTTTGTTTTTGCTGGTTCAGTCTAGAATACAAGCGCGATATACAGGAAGGAAGACCATGTTTCACAACTATGGTTAAAGAGCCATCATCAAATTATCTTCATGTATGTGCATATAATTCGATGAGTGGATCTATAATTAATTATAACATCTGACATCACTTTTCATGGAATTGTTATTTTGACTTCAGATGTGAAACACTTATTGGAGGGAATTTATCCAGATCTCTGATTGTGTGCCAATACTAATTATGCCTGCTTAGGATAGAACTGCAGTATAACCTGCACTATGAACCTGATGTTGGCTACAGTTAATGTGGAGGCCTCCCAACCCAGAGATAGCCTGGGGCGAAAGAATTGCTTCTTTTTCATTGCTTGTATGCCACAAAATTGGCATACAAGATATTATAAATGCCCCCAACTATCCCTTGTAACTTTGTGAAAGTGTTATAATGTCTTGAATCTGTAAAAAAAAAAAAAAAAAGATAACACACGGATGCCATCTATGTATGCCACAAACCCATAGATTTCAATGTCTTTGTGACCAGTCTGCAAAATGAATCAACATACTAAGGGGGAGAATCTCCCCATCCCTGGCAGTTGAAAGTGTTTCCCGTCTTGAGCGCCACTTTGGCTGTATCAGGGTAGAGAACGGGGGGGAGGGGTTGGGAGTGATTCTTGAACAAGTAAACCTTGGTCCACATATTTACCATAGTTTATGGCAGAAGACTATAGCTAAAATTTCCACCACAACAGACCTGGTCTAAACATGTCTGACCTAGTGGAGACGGTGTTCGGATCTATTTAGAGGCTGGAGACAGAGTCATTGATTACACACAGTTCTAAAAATACTCATCAAATACTCTTTAGAAAAAAAAATATTCTGTTCAACCACAAGGCCACTAGTACAAACCAAAAAAAAACAGGTGAGTGTACACAATAATCATAAACCATATGAGTAAAATTCAATGCTTTAATACATCATGATAATACAAAAATATTTGAATACAAAATCTAATCAAATGGAGAGACAGTCAGAAATATAAAATCAGAACAATGCTGACTAAAAAAGGCGGTAAACACCTAAGCATCCGCAGCGTGGATTCACCACTGAGAGGTAACCAATGCCTAAATCACTGGAGACAATACCAGTTATAACAGGTCTCCAAGAGATATTCTTCCTCCAAGGTAAAGCTATGAATGAGCGCAAAACCAAAAAGTAAATGGGGGAATATGTAATACACAGGAATAATCTGATACGCATGAATACCAGCACATATAGTTCTTATATACAAAAGGATATAGTGATTCAGAGGAGATGAATCATCTCCAAAATCAGACGTGCTGGGAAAAAGCCATGTAAAATAAACCACAATAGATTAAAAATTAAAAAATAGAGTCCTATGTATACCTTGCATCCTGTCAGTGGCCGCGCCGCGGACAGAATCACCTCGACGTATGTTCCACCCTGCGGCTTCGTCAGAAGGTCAAACATTGCTGTACTACAATCATTTGCTAGACTGCAAGAGGTTACATAGCAAAAAGTATGAGGCAGATTAAAGGAAAAGTATAGCTGTATTACCGTATATATACTTGAGTATAAACCGAGTTTTTCATCACAAAAAATGTGCTGAAAAACCCTAACTCGGCTTATACTGGAGTCAAGAAAAAAAGTGTACTTACCTTCCGACGCCCCCCCCAACAGGTCTTCTTCCATACATCGCAACTCCAGCATCGGCTCCGTGTCCTGGTCCATCGCAGGCATCGTGACATCAGCCGCACGCTGACATTCTAATGTGTGCTCCGGCATCAGCACACACTATGGTCAGCAAGCGGCTGAGGTCATGGTGCCTGCGACGAACCGGGACACCGAGCCGATGCTTGAGCTGCGATGTATAGAAAAGGACCTGTCTGAGGGTGTCGGAAGGTGAGTACACTTCTTGATTTTTTCCTTATAGGCATTATATTGGGGGCAGGGGCTGCAGACTACATACTAGGGGACGGCAGGCTATACACTACAGGGGCTGGCAGGCAATATAATACAGGGGTATACTACCACAAAGAAAACGGAGTTGCAACGTTCTTATAAAATTAATACATATAATCTTTATTATACACACAAGACAACACAAAATTGTGTTGTCATAAATTAAAACAATATGATTGTGCAGAGGAAATCCAAAACAAAAAAAGGTCCGGAGAGACAATTGTCCACATGAATGTACAACAGGGTATGCAAGTTCAATATGAATCACACCTCAATACTAAGTGAAAAGACACTTAGTACCCCCTGAAGAAGCGTGGGCGAAACGCGCGTTGGGGTGTCCGGGAGGCAGCCACAGACGACGCATAATGGGTAGGACACTTGTCTTTTCACTTAGTATTGAGGTGTGATTCATATTGAACTCGCATACCCTGTTGTACATTCATGTGGACAATTGTCTCTCCGGACCTTTTTTTGTTTTGGATTTCCTCTGCACAATCATATTGTTTTAATTTATGACAACACAATTTTGTGTTGTCTTGTGTGTATAATAAAGATTATATGTATTAATTTTATAAGAACGTTGCAACTCCGTTTTCTTTGTGGTAGTATACTAATTATGATGGAGTAGTTCTAGATTCTGAACATGGCAGGCTACGTGCCGAGTCCCTAACTTCAGCAACATGAAGATAAGGTATTTATTAATATAATACAGGGGGCTGGCAGGCTATATACTAGAGGGGGCTGGCAGGATATATACTAGAGGGGGCTGGCAGGATATATACTAGAGGGGGCTGGCAGGCTATATACTAGAGGGGGCTGGCAGGATATATACTAGAGGGGGCTGGCAGGCTATATTCTACAGGGGCTGGCAGGATATATACTAGAGGGGGCGGGCAGGCTATATACTACAGGGGGCTGGCAGGCTATATAATACATACTGGGGGGCTGTGACCAACGGCTTATACTTGAGTCAATAGGTTTTTCCAGTTTTTTGTGTTAAAATCAGGGGTCTCAGTTTATACTTGGGTCGACTTATACTCGAGTATATACAGAAAATAGTTTGTATATATCCATGTAGACACATGGTTCCCCATAGGAGCTCTTAATAGGAAATACTAACATATACAATCGGACCCCTACTTAAGAACACCCGACTTACAGACGACCCCTGGTTACAAACGGACTTCTGGATATTGGTAATCTGCAACTAAGCTTTATTATTAATCCTGGTTCTTATGACAATCCAACATTTTTAAAATCCAATTGTCACAAAGACCCAAAAAATTCTGACTGGGGTTACAATTATAAAATAAACAGTTTCGACATACATACAAACTAAACTTAAGAACAAACCTACAGAACCTGTCTTGTATGTAACCGGGGGACTGCCTGTATGTAATGAAGACTGTTTGAAAACTTCCATTGTTTTCAATGTTGCATTAGAGAAATCAAAATATGAATGCAAAGGAGACTTGGATTCTCTAGGTAAAATGTGCTTTATATCATAATATGTGATGCAGTTTCTACTTATAAAGGACCCAGAACAGACTTTGTGTTTGATCACACTACAGCTAACACACTGAGCAAGGGTCAAGATGTGAAGCACACTCCATGTGAAGCTGCAATGTATACTCACAGCAGGATGTAATAGAAACCACCTATATACAGGCGGTCCCCTACTTAAGGACACCCGACTTACAGACAACCCATAGTTACAGACAGACCCCTCTGACCTCTGGTGAAGCTCTCTAATTGCTTTACTATAGTCCCAGATTGCAATAAACAGCTGTAAGGTGTCTGTAATGAAGCTTTATTGATAATACTTGGTCCCATTACAGCAAAAAATGTTTAAATTGCAATTGTCACTGGGGCCAAATTTTTTTTTGTCTGGATCTACAATTATAAAATATACAGTTTCGACTTACATACAAATTCAACTTAAGAACAAACCTCCAGACCCTATCTTGTACGTAACCCGGGGACTGCCTGTACTCACATATTCAGTGTCAGATCACTGATGTTTGTGATGGATATTTTGTTCTTTTTTTGCCACCAATGTAAACAATCCGCAAAATAGCAAAATTATGGGATAAATAGAATTAAAGGGATTGGTCACCCGGATATCACTTAAAAGTTTCTTAGCCATATTTTTCCCTACATATTCCCATATATGGATTGTGAATGTGTTTTTTATATGTAGGAACAGCACATACATATAAGATGATGCAGCACTCTGGTCTCATGGTCTATAATTCAGATCCGGTAAGGAGTTGAAGGTGTTTAACGGTACATGCACCAGGCTGGCATGAACCAGAGTTTATATAAAAAAAAAACTTCCAATTTTTCAATGATTTTTGGTGTAATTATGGCCAGCCACGTTAAATGGGAATATCCAGCACAGGCATCATTTCTTGCTGCTTGACCCTCAAAAATTTTACCCCAATCTACAAATGCTACAGTTAGGACCTCATTTTCAGGACTTCTTTAAATGGGTTGTACGGAGGGTGAAAAACATGGCTGCTTGGCAAAATGAAAGGTCTATTTATTCTTCATTGTTTCCTTCACAGACAGAGGCATCATTTTGCAATAGATAGATGGATAGATGGATAGATGGATAGATGGATAGATAGATAGATAGATAGATAGATAGATAGATAGATACTTATAGAAAGATCCAGCGGCACTATCTGGTTGACTGTAGTGGGTGCAGGCGTCTTAGGATCGGGCCTCAGATCCTCTGGTAGCAAAAAATCCAAAAAATGAGCAGCACTCCAGATGTGTGAAGAAACGTGGTTCTATTTTATTCCATAATGAGTAATAACAGCAACGTTTCGGCTCAAGAGAGCCTTTTTTCAAGCCCTTGGCTCTCTTGAGACGAAACATTGCTGTTATTACTCATTATGGAATAAAATAGAACCACGTTTCTTCACACATCAGGAGTGCTGCTCATTTTTTGGATTTTTTAGATAGATAGATGGATAGATGGATGGATGGATGGATAGATGGATAGATGGAAAGATGGATAGATGGATAAATAGATAGCACAGCATTCACCAGCAAGGTTTGGTGCAGGTCTTTAGGTTTTTAGGCATAAACCCCTTTACATAAAAAACGAAAAAGCAGGCAGCACTCGCTGATTTCAAAGAAAATCTAGGTAAAAAATTATTTCGAAATTGCAACGTTTCCATGTAACACATTTTCTGCAGGACTGAGGAAAGTGTGTTACATGGAAACTTTGCCACTTCTGTATAAATTTTTACCTGGATTTTCTTTGAAATCTGCAAGTGCTACCTGCTTTTCCGGTTCTTATTGTTTGTTGCTTGAAAAAGGTGATCAACACCGAAACATCACCCCGATAAATCACACCTTGATTTGAACTTTTCTGGATTGTTGGAGTCCTGCCTGTGTCTTTTCCATTACTAGATAGATAGTTAGATAAATACCGGTAGATAGATTATATATAAATATATTATCATGTGGATAAATAAATCGACACAGGTGATAGATAATATAGATGGATAACTCACTCATAGGTCAAATTATTACCAGTTTAACATAATTTTACACTCTCTATATGTAGCATCCATTGATAGCAAGTTTGATGAAGCTCCAATTAGATTAATGTGGTCAGAACATCTTGGTGTTTTAGGTAATTAGACCTTATTATGTGTCCTCCGTTAGACTAAAATGTGTTCATTAAAGACTTAATCATTGATAATCTGCCCAGGATCTCCTATCCTGGGCAGATACTTCCTGGGATGTGGTGGATAAGCTCAGGCCCTGCTAATGAGTTCCCTATAGTGTGATGACTCGGCTGTGTTCATAGATCCCCAGGGCAGCTTTGCCAAAAGAGCATAAAGATTAGTGTCTCCCAAGGTGGCTTATGCTCCTGCTACCTAGAAAGTATCATTTTCTGGAACAAGTTAATAAAGCGGCTCCGATTTTTATTTGTTTTATGGTCATAAATGTTTAGCTATTTTTCTCTTTCCCAGTTCCTTAATGTGTAATTCCGACACTTATTTACTTCAGAAACAGTAATATTGCACATATTGGGTGTTATTATACTGACATGAAATCCCAGTGAATATATATTCATATGTGTTTGTTTCTTCGAGGGTTTATTCTTATCTCTTTTTAAAATTACCGTTGTAGAACTGATACCATTATTATCACACACATCATCTTTTTAGGCTTAGAATTTTCTTTCCATAGAAAGTGATCATAGTAGATAATGAATAGAGTTGAATACAGACAACGGTCTATAAAGTCCAACCAATAATACTACAAAGGTTGATCTTGAGTAAGTAAAGATGTTGTAAATTCACCTGTTAATTTGCAGCACAGCCGGGCTCAAGTAACCCCCCCCCCCCCAGAAGCCCTTTAGGCTCTTTAGCATAATGCTTGATTATGATATATGAATTACCTTTAATGTTAGTGCAATTACCCTAATAAAGGCTTACAATACTAGTCATAAAGCTTTTTTTTTATTACTCTTCAAAGAGGCAGCTCCCAATTTTCACGTTCCCAGTTTTAGCACTACAATGTTCTCCCAAATGGCTGGACCAGAAGTGCTGGGTACCCCCTTTGGCCAATCAGTGGCCTCAATGATTCCAACAGATGTCACTTGTGGCACAATGATGCTCTTGGCCCTAAGCAGAATAATTAACAATACAAATTTACTGCATGGCCCAACTACTATCCAGAAAGTTGAAGAAAACCCTCAAAAAGTTATATATGGGCAAAATTTTTTAAACCTGCCTAGGAAACCCTCCACAACTTTGGTGCAAATCTATATATAAATCCCCCTCTTTCACTGGACCAGCAAATTGTATTTTAGGTGAAAATTAAGCGTACGTTGTGTGTCCTGGGGGCTTGATGCTGAGCAGCTGCAGGTTGTTACAGTGAAGATGACTGCGCGTACAGACGGGATCAGGAGGGTCAAAGCAAACAGCTTCTTCCCGTTGAAGAAAAATTTGATGGGAATCTCATCTTCTTTTTTTGTACTTCTGTTTGTTTAGTGCACAATAGACAGTGTACAAAGCAAATACAATAATCATGCTTCTACCTGGTCTCCTTCAACTATGCTGAGGAACAGAATAGAGTAAGGTTAGGAAGGGGCAGTTACAGATCACAAAAGTACCACAATAGTTATCTGATGGGATCGTCAACAGTATTTGTTAACAATACTATAAAATTTACTTTGCCATCACCTACGGTTTAGAAATCTCTTACATAAAATATTTTAATATCAAAAAAATAAAAAATGAAATCCATGACATGACTTACCCAATCATTGCATGAGGCGGATCACCACAGTGGCCAATGGTTGGCTGAACTAACATTTCTTGTGTGGTTTAGGGAATCGAAGTGGAAGTTTGGGAACAGAAGCAGCAGTAGAGCTCCTGTGTACCAGTGAATTTGCATGATTGTATATGTATGTGTATCTGTGATGTGTATATTCTGTATGTGTGTATGGTGTGTTTATATTGTATGTGTGTATATATGCTGTAAGTCTGTATATGGCACTGTACGTGTGTATATGTAATGTGTATATTCTCTTTATGTGTGCGCATGTGTGTACGAGCGTATAAATGTGTGTAAGAACTGTATGGTTATGTATAAAGGTATATAAATGTATGTTAATATATGATTGTAATATGTATGTTTTTAAGTGGGAGGTAGGGCCCGATTCAGATGTCTGCTATGAGGCTCTGCCTCTCCTAGTTACTCCACAGTTAGTTGTCTTACTGATGATGGCAATAATACCCATTTATACAGTAAAGGAAGTGACTATGATTCAATTTGCTTATTTTTTCAAAAGATTTGCTCCAATTGATATACACTTTAAAAATAAACTCTGCATTTTTTTTTACTGAATGCTAACCCTTTTCCAAATGAAAACATTTTTTTTAAATGATCAAAATGAGATAGCACAGCGTCTCAGATAAGAAATTTTGGGGGTGAAGGGACAGCAGAATGAAAGGACTATCTTTCGATCTTTAATATCTGCCATGTACTTTCACCATGTGGTCAGCAGCTACTGGGACAGATCTGTGTAAGGGTAAAATGTATTTATCAGTGCACGAATGTATGCAATAAGTGTATAAATGTGTGAGTATGTGTGTATGTGTCCTACATGAGGGCCCTATTCAGAAGTCTGCTATGGGGCCATGCAGTGGCGTAACTAGAAGCTGATGGGCCCCGACTATAATGTAGGGTTTATAGTAATAGTCTTCTCAGATGGGAAAGTGACACCATAAGGGCCCCCTAAACCTCTTGGGCCCGGGTGCGATCGCAACTTCTGCACCCCCTCAAGTTACGCCCCTGGGGCCCTGCCTCTCCTAGTTACACCCCTGCTTTATAGAGTACATGATGCTGTAAATTATTATTTCCATTATATGACTTGCATTATTTTATCACAAATGTTAACCCTATCGCTTTATCAGTTTTTCCTGGACTCAGCTCAAGTGTTGATAGAAACCAGATGCAATGATATATCCCATAAATATACAGAAAGAGGAGGTTTTACTTTCCTGTCTCTGTAGCATATTCTCAGATGCAGCATGGAGGGCATATTGCAGTATGAATAAGCAGTGTTACTTTGTATTTTGTGTCATACAGTACCTTTTCCCTGCTTCTTAAATAACTTTTCCTTTGGTCCAGACTGCACAACATTTTGGGCATTGTTTCTGGACCCTTAGGAAATTCCAGGTAAGGCTGCTCATTTGGGTTAGACTAGTACCAAATCTGACAGGGAACAGGGGGTAGCCCGGGGTCAAGCCTTCTAGGTTGCCTATGCCCACCCAAAGCACCCATTAAATTTTATTCTCAAAGAGACCTTCACCATAAAATCCTCATATACCTGTTCCTGCTCTCAAAATTCCATGAAGGTTGAAAGTAGACGGAAGGGACACATCCTCCATTCCCCAAAGACGCTTATTCTAGTACCATATGTAGGAAGTGATTCCAGACTTGCAGGGGCTGTAATATTCATACAGTCCAGGGCTCACGGTGATCTTCATCCGCTTGTGGTTACTGTACCCCTCGTGACATAGAAAGAATAACATAAGGTACTATATATTACAAGTGTTGCATACAATATGATATTTTGTTGCGTCTGGAGAATATGACACTGTGTACTGACCACACATCACAAAGTTCACTGGTGTTGGAAGTCCTGCCTTTCTGACAAGGTTTCTTTACTATGTATCTCTTGAAAAAGTTTGTTCCAGATTGCAGAATCGTATTTAAGGTTCTTCATTACCAGAAGTAAAGGGGCTTCTTAGAAAGTAATGAAAGGAGTCTGAAACTAAGAGTTATAGGTTACATCCCAGGAGCCCAGAGTGGAGCTGTTCTATTTACAGCTTTCCTAATGTACAGAACTCCCGGGAGAGCCTCCTGCCATGCGTGGTACTGTTCGTCAAAAGATGAAATTCATTGTTCGGAGTTATTTACAAATCCTTGCGGGATAGCAGGGCTTTCAAAGAGGGGCCCTGCTGAAATGAGGCTAGAATATATGAAGAAATTGTGTTCACACCTTTCTATTATAAATACACCAGTTGTCCCGTCAGGTACCTTTTCTTACCTAGTATTCTTCCATACACATAGCCAGCAATTGAAAACAGGGCATGTGGTGGGGGTGCTTATTGATAGTGTATCAAAGTGAACTTTGCTTTTATTTGGATGACAGAATCACATAAGAGAAACCCTCTGTTTTGATATCACACAAAACTTACTTAAAGTGATGTGTTTGCTGCAGCTTTCTGCAGGTTAGAATATTGACCACCCCATATGAAGTCATGATGATATAAGAACCATGACTGTACACACCATTGTGTTCCCAACCAGGGACCTCTGTGCCATTTTGGCTTGTTTAGACCTAATTAATAATTCACATAAATACAACAACTAAAAAATCTATACATTTTACAGTAAAAATGAAAAAGCGGTGGGTTATGGACCCATTCACATGACATTGAGATGGTTGAGTTTTGTTTACTCCTAAGAGCTTTGTCAAAGTGACTCTGTCATTATTTCCTCTTAACTTCTGTGACTATTGAAGTGACAGAGAAACCTGAGGATACACAGAGAATGATGAGGAACTAATCAAGGTATGAATAGATGGACCTTTATCAGTCCCGGTGAATATCACAGATTCAAGGTCGGGTTAAGTCAGTGTAGTCATGCAAAGTCAACAGAGCAGAAGCTTACAGAAATGAATAATCATCAAGTCAGAACATGATGTCAAAGAAGCAAATAGTCACCTTCCAGGGGCTGCTATGGGTAGGAGGTGAAACATTTGCTTATTGTACACTTAAACCTTGCTAATGATGCATGTGTAGAGCTTCCTGCTTTCCCTATATAGAGGCGTAGACAGTAAGCCAAGAGTGATAAGAGACATTTGCAGGGAATTAGTAATTATTCAGGTTTAATCTAGAAGAAAACTTTCAGGGATTTCCCCATTATTTTGTCCAGATGGCGTGCCACATTGATGCCACATTTTAATGCAGCTGGTGACTTTGCCAGGAGCATTTAGATCAGTGCCAACACTGTTCACAAATGTTACTGGTGGAGTGGTTGAATCATACCCGAACCTGAACTTGAACTTCTGACTTTGAGGTTTGGGTCCACTCAACACTAGATATTCTATACAACAATTCAAATTTCTATGCCATCAAGGTACATTAGGAATCTGGAAGGCAACATCTATTTATTGCCATAATTTTGTCTAGGTGGCAAATCATCATTTAGTTATTGTTCAGAGAGAATTCTACAGCGGCCAATGATCAGGTCAATGAACGTTTCTGAAAATCACTGTCTCTAATCTTAAGTCCATGTAATGGAACCTTTAGATAACTCATTAAACATAATTCAAATGTAGTAAAGAAGAAAATAAATATGACACTTGTTTTGCTTGAAAATAAAGTAGTTTTATCTCCATGGTTTCGGCGATATTTAATCTCAGAATGCCTGCAAAATAAGTTGTGACCCAAGTGACATCACCACAAATCAACATGATTATTTTATTCAATGAATGATTATTCTATATTTTTATGACTTGCACTTTATGAGGTTATGAAGGTTTCTGATCCTGTGGTTTAGAACCTAATTATGCAATGATTCTATGGGAGAGATTTACTTACCTGGTCCATTCGCGATCCAGCAGCGCGTTCTCTGCGCTGTATTCGGGTCCGGCTGGGATTTAATAAGACAGTTCCTCCGCCGTCCACCAGGTGGCGCTGCTGCGCTGAAAAGCATCTGAAAGCGCTGGAGTTCACCGGCTCGGGCTGAGTGAAGGTAAGCGCGTCCCGAGCGACACATTTTCCGTTCTCAAATGCAGCGGTTTTTCTGAATACGCCGGGTTTTTCGTTCGGCCACGCCCCCCGATTTCCGTCGCGCGCATGCCGGCGCCGATGCGCCACAATCTGATCGCGTGTGCCAAAATCCCGGGCCAATTCAGGTACAGTCTGCGCAGATCGGAAATATTCGGGTAACACGTCGGGAAAACGCAAATCGGGCCCTTAGTAAATGACCCCCTATGTATTGTACCGTAGGACCGGGTCACATAAGATGGCATAAATTGGCACCAAATGGTTTCCAGTTAGCGCAAAGGGATCTATTGGGCTTCTATTTCAGTGTTCAACCATTGTCTGGACCAAAAACTTCTGCATACAGGTTTTGAGCCTAAAAACTCAAGTATAAACCTAGCCAAAGTTGTTTATAGGTAGGTGGATGTTTGATCACTATTAGGTAATACTGTATACTGTTATATTCCCATATTAAGGGTTTGTGCTATGGTTGGAAACATTACTTCAAATATAATTAATCATATGATGATTTATATTGTGTTGGACTGCTGTCAAGAACCTGTCCAGCAAACAGCAGAACCACAACCGGAGAAACACACACCCAGCTCAGCCAATTGAGCTGGCTCTGAAATGCAACTGTCAATCAATGCTCCCACCCCAGCAGCCCTGTGTGTGGCTACAAGCCAGAAACCCAATCCCATTCAGATTACTGCTGCAGCAAATTCAGCAATCCTAACAACTATACTTCAAGGATTTCACTTGTATTGACTTCTATGTCAGTCGTAAAATTCGAATCAATTTCCAAATTTCCAAATGTTGGTCTTCCGTCCCCCGGACAAAGTTTGTTGCACTTAGCGGATTTTGCTGACTGCATGATAATGTTATTTTTCTGGGGAGAAGGGAATGAGCTGCTTCTGCACCCTTTTTGCAGTGATTATCCCCCTAAAGTGACACATATGTTGAAATTCAGAATATTTAATACCTTGTCCCCAACATCTGCTGTTTGGAAACTTCAAAAATGAGTAGACATTTCAGAATGTGCTCTCTTGTGTGTGGCCAGCTTTAGACTTAATACAAGGTTAGGGCTACTATTTCTTGTATGTAAGTAAGAATGGATGCATTATCTTGTAACTATGTAGCAGGTGTAGGAGACTCCAATCTTTTTTATGGTTTTGGAAACAGCCTGAAACACCCATTTAGAAGATATTTCTAATATATATTGTCAAACAGGAAAACTTTGTTAAAGGAGAACTCAGGAGTATTAGGGCGCATTTACTAAGGGCTATGCACCGCTTTGCCACACACTTTGGTCAGAAAGTTCACGTTCTTCAATGGTAAAATCGCTTGCACAGGTATTTAAGAAGTGTGTTCACTGGGATTGTGGTGCACGCAACTCTTTTTGTGGTGCACAATTTAGGGGGCATGCCATCGGACTGTCCGACTGATTCGGACTGAGCGTGGGATTAAACTTTCAAATTATGTCACAAGCCCAAGCACTTAGATGCTAAAAAGATGATGAACTCTGTCGGACCTGAGCAGGGAAGCCACACATGCAGGATATTGGGCGCACAATCTTAGTGAATCACGACACAATGCATCATATTGAACTCCGGTGACCAGGTTAGTAAGTGTGCCCCATTGTGTAGTATAGCAGTCATGTCATCAATACTGACTAGTTCAATATTCACTACTCCCTTCCTATATCCGACATTATTCTTTACGCTTTAGTGGAATTTATCAGTTTCAGGGAAAACTAATTAAAAATATAATATTGCAAGCAAAAGAAAATGCCATTTTGTCAAGTTTATAGGTTTCCCCCATTGGGAAGGTCCTTTGCAGTTACTGTAATCATGACTTCTTACAATACTCAGTGGGTTAAAGTACAGATTGCAGCAATGACAGCTTGGCACAGTCTGTGTCTTCTATATATTTACAGCCATAATAAATCAGTAGAGTATTTTGTACAGGGTGTTCTTGAAGGCACCCTTGCTCTTTTTACATTTGCATAATAACTATGCCCGCCAAGCTATGCCTTACCCTCCTGCCCTTGTCATGTTAAACATGATAGGCCAATGCTATTTGCTGCAAGATTGTGCCTTTTTACAATTCAGACTATAGAACTATCTGACTTGTGGTTACTCCTGTTGACCAAACAGAGGAAATGTATAGTAGATCAATTAATTGTAGTGTAGAATCCAATGTCTATGTACCACGGAAGTAGGGGCAGTCAGAAAATATTATAGTACGTTCTGCAAAGATTCAAAGTTAAACTATACCTACTGTAGATGTAGCAGATGACATACTGTAAGTAATTTTTTCACTGTGATAACTCATTGGGGGTTATTTACTATTATCAGCTCCTTGGTACAGTTCTATGTCTGGTTTTGGAGCTCTGCTGCTCATCACAGATTTATAAAAGGGACTTTGGCCCTTGAATAAATGTTCTTATTGTCTTCTTTTTGTCTGGGTTTTTTTTTTTCTGTCCCCAAAAAGTCTCAAATTGCAAAAAAAAGTGTTGCACATTATGGCACTAGCAGAAGTTCTATGGTTACCCAGATTAATGAAGAGGTGCAGACTGATGAAGACTAATGAAGACTTTTTAGTAGTGAAAAGTCCCAAAAAACCTCAATGCAACTTTTTTGAGACTTATATTTGCCAAAAAAAGGCAAGAAAAACCTTCAAATATGATATTGGTTCAACTTAAAAAACTGATGTATCTGAAATTACTACAATGACGAACGTTTTGCAAATGCTAACTACAGTAACCTATCACTCATATATATAACATATTCCGCATATATGAAGGCTAACATGGCTCCCAAGTCCTAACTCCATTAGGTGGCATACCTACGAAGATATTCTCAATTAGAAGAGTCCATTAGAGCATAAAAGTTGTTTTCCAGCTTTATAGCTCTGTTTTCCACATTTACTTGTAGTCAGATAGTGTAAAATACCCATCTTGGAATAAATTATTTTCCCCTTCAAAAAGCCTATGTCATTAAAAATTCTGTCCAAATCCAACCCATTTTGAGATTGGTCATGTTCCTTCCCACCATTATCCTATGATTGTTGACAAAATGCCAATGGAGGCCAGGGCAGGAATAAAAGTAAGCGTACATACAATGTTCTAGGTCCTGGATCTAGTGTAGCCTACAACCCTACAATCATGGCCGAGATTGCAGCCACAGGACCTGCTGAGGCCGCAATGATGTCACTTATTCTGTAACCTGCTGACTGGCCGTGCCAGTAGTTAACCAGTTCCATTCTATTGTTTGTTTTTTTGGATTGTTTAAACATGCTTGATCTTCTGATAGCCGTCTCTATGTACCAAATTGTTTCTTGATATTTGATATATAAAAAGCCAGTCTGAAATTCACTGTGTAATGAGTTTAATGTTGCCTTGTAATCCAGCATCTTAATTTAGCGGTTAATTGTCCTGTAATACTTGCATGCAGTCATTTGGATTATGTAGGCTTTTAATTACCGTTTCTTCTTTTTGTGATCTAAAAAAAACATAAAAAAATATATTTTGATGGAATTTCCTATTACATTTTACCCATGAAATAGCTCTCCGCTCGCGGAATAAGTCATTGCTTCACAGAAAATAAAATGCCACAGACCAGTGAGGCTGAAGCTCATTAAAGTTCATTAAAAGTTGAGGAAAGAATGAAGAAGGAGGGGATGTTAGTTCAACCATTATCACATGAAAAATGATTTTGCAATCTCAGAAATCATACAAGTAAAACACTGTAAATGTATTTATGCTTGAAGGAAATTGACCATCAACACCAAGCACTGATAAACCGGGGGCACTTACTCATAGATGCAGGCACCGTGATTGCGGTAATCTTCTTATATTTGTTATCCTTCTAAAATTAAATGTTAAAATTATGCTAATGAGCCAGAAAGGTTCTCCGGACAAAACCAAAGCCCCATCCCTGTGGTTGCTTCAAAGGCTGTTACTCTGTCTTAACCTCTCCCCTATTCCCTCAACACTTCCCTCTTTCTGATGTACAATTACTGTAGCAGAGGAAGTTTCACTTAATCTATTGTGAATGTGAAATGTATCCCCCAAATGCATGTATTTTCCATAAAAATGACTATTTTTTTTAATTGTTTTACATACGTTAAGGATGTAGTTTCTATGATGGGTGGTTTATGGAGTTTTACTATTATTTAGGGCTCTCAGTTTCACTTGAAAGCTGTGTTGTCCCCAAATCATAAATCTTGGCGATATTTATGAAAATTTTAAAAATTGCACCTAAAGTTTTACGCCTCTTAACATCCTAGAAAAATGAGTGGATGCATAAAAGCCCATACAGAAATAAAGCAGACATTCAGAAATGTTAGTTATCGAGCTCTTTGGGTGGAATCACTATTGACCTAGAAAGCAGCACATTTTACCCAAATTTCAATTTGGAAACTCACAACTTTTCATCCAACAAAAAGTACGATGTGTTACTGTGAAACAATCTCAAAATCACCCACATATGATGAAGAAAATCAATAACCAATGTTATTGTGAAAAGTCAGATTCTTAAAATAGGGCCTGGTAAGGAAGGCAAAAACTGGCTTCAGTGACAAGGGGTTAATAACAAGTAATTCCCGTAAATGTGGAAGAATAGTTCTTTACAGCCAATCACGTTGATGTTTTCATATTCAAAAGTGATTCAGATGAATAAGACCTGATATCTGATTGGCTCATCCCCCGCACAGCCGGTCATGCTTTATTTATGGCAATGTAATTTCCCATTATTTTGTGCACAGAGTCTGGAGAATAATAAAGTCATTCATTACACAGTTTGTCAATTTGCTGGTTGCATGTAAGGGACAAAGGCAAAGTGAGCGAGCTGATTTGACTGGGGTCAATGCACTGGTGACCAGGAATTGGCTCCTTTCAATGCAATCATTTGAAGTCATTTTCAGATGAGACTCAAACCAGACATGGTGTCTATTGATTAATCTGTCACATGCTATGCCGCATATAAATCACTTCATCAAGTCACTTCTACAACCTGCTCCAGTAATCGAAGGGTAGAGTTTACAGAATGGCACATGGCGATACTGAAACTTAGAACAGGTTCTCACATAAGCAAAAAAAAACCCCATATCTGTACACTCTTAAATGGATCATTTTTGTACGATATTTGGATATACAGTAGATTATCCACTCCGCTGTTACTTTACATTGTTGCCAATGAGTCTGTGGTGGCTAATCTGCAGTCAGCGTTGTATTGCAGTGTATTTTATGAGCAATTACACCGCTAGCTAAAAAACAAGTAAAAAAACTACAATAAAACTTTAATAAAACCCAAGAAAAAAGGCTAATTCAAATCACCTTCCTTTCTGAAAATCACATGTATAAAGGCAAAAGGAGAGCAAATATAAATAGATTACCATAGTCTCTGTGCCTGGATCTATGAGTAAGTGATCCTGGTTTATCATGATGGATTTTGATGGTAAGTTTCCTTTAATTTTTTTTTTTTTATCTTTATTTTCGTGGCAACATAAGACAGACACATGGATGCCTGGGTCTCAAGGTGATCATTTTGAGCCCTGCCTGCTGTCCTTGGGTGACATGGCAGACAATGTCATGGACCTGTCGCTGCCAGTGAGCTGGATTAAGAAGCCGACCTGGGGGAGCTGGGTGGCTGTACACTGGGTGCTGGCTGGCTGCTATACAGGGGGGCTGGCTAGCTGCTCTATACCGGGGGCTGGACGCTATATACTGGGGGCTGGCTGGCTGCTATACACGGGGGGGCTGGCTAGCTGCTCTATACCGGGGGCTGGATGCTATATATTGGGGCTGCCTTTATACTGGGGGTCGGCTGGCTGTTATATCGTGTGGGCTGGCTGGTTCCTATATACTGTTGGCTTGCTGGCTGCCATATACTGGTGATTGGTTTCTATAAACTGGGGTCTGGCTGCTACATACTGTGGGCTTGTATATACTGGGTGCTGGCTGGCTATATACTGGGGGCAGGTTGGTCACTTGCTAACTAGCTATATACTGGAGGCAGGGGTTGGATAACTATATACTGGGGGGAGGCTGTGACCAATGCATTTTCATCAGGTGTCCCCAGTTTTTTTGTGGTAAAATTATGGGCTTCGGCTAATTCTCTAGTTGGCTTATATTTCAGAATATACTGTAAATAAATTTGGTATTCAGTAAGATGGTTCTGGACTGTAATACTTAATGCACCCAACTGTGTACCCGAATCTGGGAGAAGCACATGGCATCTCCTCACCCATCCCCACTCCATAACAAGCAGAGCAGCCATGCCGAAAATGGTCAAAAGATAAGACCTACTGCATCTTTTGTGGAGCCTGGCTGTGACACTTTGTGCTCAATGCACCATGAGTGTTATAGACCTCTATGACGAGCAGTGATCTGGCCATAATTTGTGCGGCCAGATCACGACCTCAACACAGTTGTTTGCACGGGGCCTATGAGAGTATTATACAGCATTAATGTACCAGTCCAACCAGGCATAGAACATAAGTAACAATCTATCAAAATTAGTGTTACCATGTTTTGTAGAGGTTTCAATTAGACACCCAGTCTCTTATGACTCCATCTTGCTAGAAGAAGACAGACTGCACTCACAGAGGTATTACATAGAAAAGCCAAAAGAGAAGGGACGGCGAGGTTTTTGGGCAAAGCCTAGAGAGTGAAGAGACTGAGTCAACTCTGAGAATCAGTCTGTAGAGGGTAAAACTGTAAAAAAATTATTCAAGTAATTGAACCATATTGTCATTCCTTGTATGTGTAAACTGTATTAATGACTTACCTAAGCTTGTCAAAAGTGTTTGTAGGAAGATTACTTCTTCAGATTGATGCTATTACAGCCTCTGGGACCCACATCAGTCGTAGACCAAGGATTCCATATGAATGGAACTTCAGCTATTTCTTGCCCTTTTAATTACTAAGGTTTGAATTACCCCTTTAAGAGTTTCTTTACATTTTTATGTGAATTTCAAGTAACAACATATGTTGTTGTTAATCCTTTGCACAAAGCTCTTAGTACAACACGACCCAAACACAAATTGGGAGCTGTCACACTTGTGGATTACAGAATAGGCGTCTGTATTATAAAACATTGTAAGAAAGAGATGGAAACAAGATTCTGCCGATGTAACATGTTACCGCAGCGAGGTACAATTAATTGTCATGTAGCAGCGATTACCTATATGCAGAATATAATATAAACGTTGCATCGCTATGGAGAAGGGATCTTATGTCATCAGCGCAGCACAGGTTCAGAGTAACAGAGACATCACTTGTAGCCTCGGCTGAACAATAGCTCTATGTACTATTATGCAGATGAGCGGCAAGGGACAGTTTCATCATGTAGCATATTTCATCAATTACTCTCCTTATTGATGGAGCAGCTGTATTTTCTCAGTGATCTTCCAATGACAGGGAGCAGTTAATACACTTGGACACTCTTGTGTCTTACACATTAAAAGGAGAGAAAATATATCACTATGTATGAGGCTATACAAATACGTGTATATATATATAGATAGATATATATATATATATATAGATAGATATAAAATAATGTAGCTAGTGGGATGATATAAAAGGACCTATTGTACAGCAGAACATAGAATAGAGGATGTAAAACACACATCACGTTTTCTGTAATTTTACATTTATATTTTGGAGCAACATGTACAGGGTCTTTGTTCACATATAATAGTATAATTTATATAGTATATAGTATATAGTATAATTTATACACATAAAACAGTGGGGGTTTTTTTTAATAAGGGACGCGCTACTCACTTTCGTCGGACTGTTCGCCGTTTCGGGGTTTGCGCTGGGATTGTACCGCATGTGATCGTTTTGGCACAGCTGAGTGGATTTCATGCGACAAAAACTGGGGGACGATCTGACTGATTCGGACTGAGCGCGGGATTTAAGTTTCAAATTGTATTGCAAGACAATGCACTTACATGCACCACGAAGAAGAAGGTGAACTCTGTTGAACCTGAGCAGGGAAGCGAAACATGCAGATTTACCACGCGTACTGGGTAAGTAAATTTGCCCCGTTATGTAAATTACATTGTATAATTTTATGGCCACCGTGGAGTAAAAACACAATGGGGCTCATTTAGTGAGGGCTTTGTGTCACACTTTTGTCGGACTGTGCATGTTATTCATGGCTTGCATGGCTATGTAAGAAGTGTGTGCTGAGATTGTGGTGACACTGGCTTCCATGCAACACAAATTATTGGGTGATTTGGACAGAGCTCAGTATTTAACTTTCAAATTGTGTCGCATGCCCTATGTTAAAGGTGCACCACAAAAAAGATAAAGAACTCTGTCGGACCAGTGCAGGGAAGCAACTGATTCATGATTTGGGAAACAAAATCATGAGCGCATGATCTTAGTGGATCGCAGCACGCAGCATTATAGATGGAAAATGCACTTTCAGTGAACTCTAGTGACTTTGTAAGTAAATGTGCCCCAATATACCGCATTTGTACGTAAAGTTATATACTACCTGTATCATGTACCATCTCTGGTTGAAGCCATTTGGAGTTCACATTCAGACAAGGAGTCTTATCCTGGATCGGTCAGGTCACATACCACTAAGGTTTTCCATGTATGTAGGTAAGCTGTTGAATTTCCACCATACACACGATACCTTGGCTATTATGAATGTCTAATTCTTGGGCACAATATTAAGAACAAAAGGATTAGACAAGAGCATCTTGATCCTTACCTTCCTGACATCTGACGGGGGATATGTGGCGCATTTATAAACTGGTTGCACGTGCATTTATGAAGCATCTGCGCTACTTTTGTGTCTTGGCTGCACTATGCATGTCGCAACACAATCCTGTGCAAAGAAAGGGGCTTACCAGTGCACATTCTCACTGGCAGCCACATTTACGCCGGAAGTCTGACAGAATCTCACATTCATGAAGACTGTGCTCCGGTCTTCAAGGATGTGGTGCATGTTAGACGTAGTGCAGTTTTCTCAATTATTAATAAATGTGGACCATTGAATACAATGGGGCAGATTTACTTACCCGGTCCATTTGCGATCCAGCGGCGCGTTCTCTGCGCTGGGTTCGGGTCCAGCCGGGATTCATTAAGGCTGTTCCTTCGCCGTCCACCAGGTGGCGCTGCTGCGTTGAAAAGCATCAGAACGCACTGGAGTTCACCGAGCCGGGCTGAGTGAAGGTAAGTGCAAGCTCAGCGAAAGATTTTTTGTTTTAAATGCGTCGGTTTTTCCGAATCCGTCGGCTTTTTGTTCGGCCACACCCCCCGATTTCCGTTGTGTGCATGCCAGCACCGATGCGCCACAATCCGATCGCGTGGCCAAAATTCCGGGGCAATTCAGGGGAAATCGCGCAAATCGGAAATATTTGAGTAACACGTCGGGAATCCGCGAATCGGGCCCTTAGTAAATGACCCCCAATGGGTCGGAGTGCAATGCAAGTACTGCATGCAAAAACATGCAGAAATAGTGCATGAAAAACTGTAGTGTGGAAGGAGCTTTAGACATTAGCGGGTGCATATTATAGATGCCACGGCACCACTGAGCTTCGGTATACCAACAGAGACCAGTAGTGATGAGAGTAACCGAAAGTAACTTTTATTTGTTATTTTTACACTTGGGGCCCATAGAAAGGTTAAATACTGACAACCCCTTAAAGGTAGTTGGGAGCCTTGGGAGTACTTGGGAGTGTGCTTACAGATGGGGACAGCACAGGCCATGAATTCATTTATACTACAATGCAACTCCACAATCACAATACTCTATAGCTAAACCTCCACGACCATAAGAAGAGTGGGTGGCCGCCATATCTCTCATCAGAAATGGCTGATTTGTCCTTTAATTGAAAATCCTTTTTCACAAGCACAAAACGATTTATAGAACAATAAGCGAAACTAATTTTTGCCTGGGAAATTTCATTATGACGGTTTTTGTTACCTCTCTCGGAGAGATAAAATGAGACCACCCTCCGAGAATTGTGGCAGAACGGGTCAACAGTTCTCCTGAATAAACTACACAATGATAATTTCTAAATAGCTCACCTTGTTACGGCCAAATTTAGTTAAAGAACATTTTTCCTGAATCACTGAGTTAAGCAATTTGTGAGAAGCACTTGTGACAGTAATAGCCAATTACTTTAATCAGGTTCAGTGGAGATGATGATGGTATTTTTGCCCTCCAGGTATATTTTTGCGGGGCTAAATTATATAGCATATACCATTCTAAAGGACTGTAAATTTCTCGGTGCTTTTATTAAAAGTAATTACATATGAAGTGACACTTAGAGTAAGTAAGATAATGTAGCTGCCGGTGGGATGCGGATGGATGAAGCAATGGATATTTGTATATATTTCCAGCCCACATTATAATAACAGGCGAGGTTGGAGGGTTGACTCTATAATTGAATGACAATCATCCTTGCATGTTTAATGTGTCGTCGCAAGATATGATCAGGTTCTTCATGAAACTTAATCTGCGTGGCTTTCTACGTTATTTTCTGCCATTGTCTAACATTTCTCTTGAGCTCCTCCATAATTTGCATCCAATGTATAACACGGTGTGGATAATTACAGAGTATAATGGGCTCGCTCATTCACAGAGAATCTGTCTGTCCGAATTAGAGTTTTTATTAGGAGCCTTAATATGGGTGTCTGTACATGTAGTAGTGTGCCACTGTTTTCCTTTGCAGCAATCTCAGTCATTAGTGGATTATAATCTAGGTGGTTTGGGCAGTAGCCCAGGGTCCATGCCTTGGAGTGGGGACCCTGGCCACCCAAACTAGTCACCAAATGTTACACTCAGAAGGACCTTCAGCCATGAAATCCTTGTACATTTGTATCTTCAACAGTACGGCACGGTTTGCATACGGCCGTTTTTACATGTTTGTGTGAAACCGGCCTAAGTCTTCCTATAAATGACATAAAATGCTGTAGTTACAACCATGATAATTTCATATTAGAGGAGTCCCTATTACAGATCCTGGCTTAGAGAGGTATGCCAGGTAGAATTGGCACAATAGCAGCAAAAAAACTCTGTATGTGAACATTATTTATTACACATCATTTTAATTACCTGCGCTGATTTATTATATCTATACACAGCAGACCAACATGTGGAAATGGTTTCCAGCTCTTGAAAAAGAGCTTAGCAAATCTGCTATACTGCCAAAATCACATTGCCAATAGAATTAAAAGAAGAAAAGTTACATTATATTCTGAAGAACATGTGAAACTTATAGCTACCATATAACAATTACTGTATATGGGTCCAATTCTATGTTTTTGCTCTTTGGATGTTTGTTTATTCGGGTCTTTTGGTTAAGAGGGAAAAATGGGAAGTTTGTTAGATTACTATATGCCTTGAAATGAATAGGTTGCAGCACTCCTTATACTTTCTAGATAGAATGGTGGTTGTGATTGATATTGACTGCCTTCTGGTTTTGTAGACAACACTGTGCTACCTTTCGAGACCTTTAGACCACTGTCCATGTCTCCTATCACTGGGCAGTTCAACTATGGACATTTTTAATCCCCTGATGACAGAGACATTACCAATGCCTCTAGAAATGAGTCCAGGATGTCTCCAGGATGCAGGATTTGTACATAGTGACAGGGCGAATAGACCACCTATTAGGGTGAGTACTGGAACTGTCCTTGTCTAAGAGGATGGAGGAGATGGTGGCCAGTGAATCTGCAGACCCAGGGAAGATGACTACTACCATCCAGGGATCCCAGGAATTTTAGCATGTGATTTTCTGAACTGATACATGATTATGTGTTATCTGTCCCCTCTGCCACCCCTCCCCCTTTTCCATGGATAGGATCGGTTTTGACACCAAAGATGGTCGTTAACTCTTTAAATGATGCTGACAAAGTCTCCCTGCATGAGCCAGAGATGCAGGACAACACCATGTTGGGAGGAACATCACTCCCAAATGACATCATCAGAAGCGACAATCCTCCCCAATATGGTGGTGTCTGCCGAGTAATTAAAATGTTTGTAAATGGAAAAGGGTTTTAACTGATTTTCTATGGGTCTGCTCATCTCTATTAATGAAATATTGATACATCAATTACATTGTTTATTGCAGTATTTAAAGTACTAAATGTTTAGTCTATGGCAATGGATCTGGTATTGCAAGTTAAACTCAAGTTTATATGGGCTGTTTATGTTTCCACTTGGTCCTGCCAGACCTTGAATCCTTTATTTTACAGCATGTTTTTTCTGTATTTGTTTCACATGGCTTACAATCTTAATAAATTTGATTAAACATAGAATTTTCCCTCATCCATTCCACAGGTCCTAAGCTCTGGGAAGAATGACAACATTAGCTAGTTGTCCATTTAGAAAGCTTTGGATTCAATTTGGTGCCTGAAAACAAACAAACCAACAAATAGATTTCCCCGAAAAAATAAATTAAAAAAACCCTACAAAATGTGTATTGCTTTCTCCAATGTCTTTCTACATAAATAATTCTTTATGTTCACAGATGTAAACGAATGTGAAAGAGATCCATGTCGGAATGGTGGGATTTGCACAGATCTTGTGGCTAACTACTCATGCGAATGCCCTGGTGAATACATGGGAAGGAACTGCCAGTACAGTAAGTAGATGTTCTGCTTGTTTGATACAATTATTCCTGCAAGGTTCCAATGTACACAGACAAATGTATCAAAACATTTCCACATTTACCGAGACATTAGGGTCATCTCTTGTAGGAGCTCCGCTTTCTGAACACGAGCAGGCTGAGAATGTGATTTATTTAGTAAAAAGCCTGTTGCGTCTGATGAATAGAAGAGATATCAATCACACGAGTCTGGTGTCTACTCAAATTACTATCAGACTGCTCTGCATATCAAACATTGCACAGGGATCCTATCGCCTCCGCAAATCACTACTGTCTCCATGATAGGGACCAACATCTATTTTTCTATTATTATGTTAAAGCTAATGCTTTCTTCTTAATCTCTGCAGCCTTCTGTTCTAATCTGGTATTGATCTATTGTGCTGTTGGAATGTAGATAGTTGTGTAGTTAATAGGATGTATCGCTTTACATCACTTATATCAAACTAAAAAAATACAGTATTTTTGTTTTGGTTCTTGACGTTTATTTATCTCTAACAATTTTTATTATTTTTTGAATTTAATGAACACAAACAGCCATACAGTATAGTAAAATGGTATGTATGTAATCTCATGCTTACTTAAAGGGGTATTCCCATAAGGGCATTCACATAAAATTTAATGTATTTGCCATATGTAAACATTTCTTCAATTGGATGTTATTAAAAAAAATGTTCCTGTGTGAAGATAATTTCTCCGAAATGTAGCCATGCTGTCCCTTAGAAATTAAATGGCTTCCTTGGATACGACCACCTCACATTCTGGCAGTCGTGGCCAGACATGCGCTATTAACCCCTGCCTGACCACCTGGATTCAGAGATCATTACCACAGGACGGCTGTGGGACCTGCAGTAACTCATATACAAAAACCTTTTGTTTCTTTGGGCAATCGCTCCAGCAGAGGTGGTCTTATCCAAGCACACAGTCTTGTTTTTGAGGGACCACATCACTACGTTCATGAAAAATTATCTTCAAACAGGTAATTTTCTAATTGAAGAAACATATATATGGTAGATTAATGTAACTAAATGTTAGTCCCCAGATGAGAATATCCCTTTAAGTACACAAAATGAACCAAAAGGGGATAATATCAAATCTACAACTTTCTTAGACTGCTTGAAACAAATCAGACAATACATTAGAAAATATTCATTCTAAAGACATGGACAGTGGTGGTATCACAAGGTAATCCTCAGAGGGGTAACTTGAGGGGGTGCAGAGGGTGCGGTTGCAAAAGCTTATAGTAGGCAGAAGGGCATGTTTGCAATGCAGGTGTGATGTGCTTCTGCAATTTTCTAAAGGAAAATATTGCTAAATAGCCCTGCCTATATTGCCCACTAGGAGTACTATGGGCCGCTACTGTAGCTTTATATTCCTGCATTCCTCCTTCCTACCCATGGATATCCCATGTACCCAGCAGGAAAAAAGTCATGATGCATAATAAGACTTATACACAATTCCAAGACTGCTTCTCCATTGGAATCTCCAATTATGTTCAATCTTATACCATGCATATAAATGGAAATCCTTCCATAACAACCCAATCCCGCAGCAACCCAGTCCTTCTTTTCTTTGGACCTAATCATTCATTTATGTATAATATCAGTTTCTTGATTATTTTAAAATATATAACAGAAGTAAAAGAGGAATATGTTACAACAATGCAATCAGACTAGGGTATAGAAAGGACTCGCAATCCCACCAAGGCAGCATACAATGCAATACTTAGAAGATTGATGGAAATAACAATAGTAGAAAGGAAATATGTTATCATCCAATGAGCCTTGTATCCCAGGAGGCAGAATTGTAGCAGCCCAGAAGCTAAGAGGTGTAATCAAAATAAAGACCAGGATACTGAGAGATAAAACAGGTGAAATCCCAAAAGAACCCTGGCTTCCAAACCCTTGGGGTCCAGCCATGATAAAAGATGCACAAGGTTTCTTCAGTACTGGGGCTATTCTTAGAAGGACAAATTCTCAAGCACTTAGTGAGTAGGAACATAACATTGTGGGAGAGGACAGAATAATGCAGAAAAAAGTAGTGGACCAGGAAATGAATGGACCCCAAAAATGCCAGTAATATCTTAGCTACAGTTGAAGGAATCATTCAAGATTGAATTTGCTGAAGGTTCACCATAATTTTTAAAATTTTGAGGTCTGAGTTGAAATCAGAATGTTACAACTGATTTTGCTCAAGTTGTTCTAGTATATAAAATATTGTTATTTTAATAAAAAGGCCTATTTAGTTCATTAATTGTCTCTCATTGGGGTTATGGTTAGCTCTTGGGTGACGTTTAGGGTTAGAACTAGAGTTAAAGGAAACCTTGTGTGAGGAATCTACCATCAGAAGTAGATCTGATGGAAGATGCCTCCTGCCTGCCTCTGCCCTAATCTGTAATTTAGTAATTCTGGAACCGATCCTAACTTGTTAAAAACTTTATTTTAGTAATATGTCAATTAACTGCAGAGGCTACTGGGGCGTGTACTAGCCTGGCTGGGCACTGGGATATAAGGCTAGTACATGCCCCAGTAGCCTCTGTAAGTAATTTACATATTAATAAAATAAAGTTTTTAACAAGTTAGGTTAGGTTCAGGAATTATTAAATGACAGATTAGATCTACTTCTATATATATAGGATATATATAATATCTACTTAAATATAAAGGATATTTATAATATATATTTAAAAATAACATGAATCCTGATACTAAACCTTACTCTAACCCTTAATTACATTTTTTAATGAACAAAATGAGATAGGAAATTTTTATTAAAAATAGTTTAAAGGACTATGGGGTCTATATATCTATTTTAGGACACTGGCGGAAACACTGGTCAGTCTAATACAAAGAGGATTTCATTTGGTATCGGAAATCGTCAGATTCTTAACAAATCTACAAATAGAAAAATATAAATGAGTATCTCTAAACCTGAAACTGCCAAAAGTATTAACAAATCTTTGACTGAGAAATAATAATAATCAGTGAAAGAAATGACCAAAATAAAAGTTATATTTTAGAAGTGTATTGTGGTCAAAGTGTATGCTTCATCATGAGCCATTTGTAGGCATGATCTCCTAAAAACAAATCTCTGTTATATATTGAAGCTAGGAATTATCATATAGAGGCTTACAGACTGCATATAGCTCCATAGTGTGGAGCCACAGGGATTCCCTGCGCCATGTAAAAATTCTGTGTTCCCACTCCTGCCTTACGGAGAAATTTTTTTTCCCTGTGGAATTAATATGAAAAGCAAATATTACTGTGAAATGTGCCGTGTTCCAGCTGTGCTCTGACCATTCATAACCTTTACTGTGTGAACATAGCCCAATTATTATTCATGTGTTGTTGCGGGTGTGCATATTTTCTCTCCCTGCCAGAGTGTTGATACTAATAGGGCTTAAATTGTATTTATATCTGCCATTTCATCCATGTTCTTATTTCTCGCTCATATTTAGATTTTTTATTTTGTTGCTTAAGGTAAAAATCTGCCTCTTCTTGTACAGTGTTTTGACTGAAGATGCGATTAGAATGTATAAATAGAAATAACGCCTATCCGAGGATTTTAATTATAACACTTGCGGCTCCGGGAAGGGAAATGGCAAAGATGTCTTCAATTTTCCCTTTTAGTTATTTATATAGCATCAGTGTTTTCCACAGCTTGATCTTTCGGTAGGTTTTTGAACTTAGTGCAGAATATTGGAGAAAATGTAAACAGCAATTGACCATATGTAGAGATAAGAGTCGGCTTCTGTATAATTGAGAATTTCTTGTTTTTTTCAATTAAAAAGATCAGTGCACAATGTTTAGCCACCACCAGCTCTTTGAGAAAATGCCATGAATTTATACCTTGAAGCTAACAACAGGTCTTGATAGGTCAGGACATTTCCATATTGAAGCTATAATAAGTCCTGCTACACAAGGGATATTTTATGTTATTTCCGAGAACAAGAATCCATATTTTTGAACAAAAATAATAAAAAAATCATCTAATGCCTGAATTCGATTGTGTTACATACACAAATCACTCAATAGTTATAACGTAACCACAAAATGTGGGTATTATTGCCTTAACTAGCTGGAAAAATACAAGTAAAACTGTAAAATTGGAGAGCAGATTTCACACTGATGATACCATATGTTCTCATTTCAAAACATACGTAAATTTGTTGAAGGAAACTGTAAAAATTCTCAAGGAAGTGGATGTGCCTGGTTTGCTGTGATTCACAAACCATGGGAATTGGAATCTTTAAGTAACATTTATTAAACCCTATTTTAGGGGGAGGAAACCATTAGTGGTCATGATGCCATGTCTGTCATGTGACTGTGTATGGTGCCAGTGTTTCCATGACAAAAATTTATAAATTTATTGTTCATAGCTTTCTTGTTTTCCAAGGTTAAAAGGTTTTTCCATTGAAAAGTATCAAATAGCAAGTTACAGGAACTTATAGAAGGTATCAAAGCCACGAAAAGTTTATGGTTACATTGGGGGAGAATCATTATGCCTTCTCCATCAGTTTTTTGTCAGAGAAAGCACATGAATCTGTCCCTTCCAGCCAGTTTCCTGGCTTCTCTGACTTGAAGGCAGTTTGGGCATTTTGGGGCAGGAGAGTGGGGTGGTGGAAGGCGGATAGGTGCGTGAACACCTGGCCGGCATGTCAACTATAATCTCTGTCAGAAAAACCAGCAAAGTCTTTAGCGAAAAACTCTGTTGGTTCAGACGTGGTCTACAGGACCAAACAGAGTTTGTGCCCGATCTACTAAATGCCAGTCTTAATGAATTTCCAAGCTATATGAACAGAATATTTGAACATAGCCTAGAATCCTAACCAAAATGCCATAATTTACTTCTCTTTCTATTTAAGAACGATTAATGAAAACCTGTCAGGTGTATTTTCCACCCCAATATGTGCCCACCATTACTTTATGACCTTTACTTCAGGTTACTATTCCTGAAAAGACATGTTATAATCCATTGTGATAATCAGAACACTTTGTGGATATGGCATCCATATTTTGCTTGTGGGACCAACTGACAGTGGTGACTGTCCACAGGAAATAAGTGGCACCTCAACTCTGGGCAGTGATAGGACCTCCCCTATATGAATGTGCCCACTTAAGGCTTAGAAGTCTTTGCGGCTAGCTCATGGCCTAAGTAAATGTTTGTATGTATGAGGCCTAACAATAAATGCCCTAATAGTAATTTGGGAGAAAAAAGGGAAAAACAGAAACAAGCAAGGATGGGCTATTAATTATTGCATAACAGTTTAAGAGATTTAAGACGAATTATCTAGGTACCATGCTCAGAAACCAAAGAAAGTAATTTGAAATGGATACATCATAAGGGTTTTTTCACAATTTTTAGTGGAAAGTATGTCCCGAAAACCTACTGTAAGTGATGGCCAGAAGGATTTAAATTGGAAACCTGCCGCCTTCACTCTCCGGTTTTCCTACAAGAGGCTGTTAAAATTAAACAGAGCGGCCAAACAGTAAAATGCCCGGAATCTGTGCCAGAAAATATTGTAGCTCCAATGTTACTATCGTGAAAGGACCTCAGACAGAAGGTCATAATGGGGCGTGCTTAAATCACAGCAGGAACCAAGAATATGTAGCCAGCTGGAGAGGAGTACAGCAGAATCAATTGAGCTGACAGAATCTAAAAGTTGCACAGCAATTTTCTAGGAGCACAAACACTTTGCTCTAGTAATTGGGGAGGATCATCTTCACTGGTCCGATGCTGCTAGTAGACATCCTTGCGGTATGCTTTCTGTGTTTCCAGGATTTGAGGAAAAAACTAATTGTGATTAACCCACTCCCCTTCTAGACTCTGTGGTCTCCTCTGGTTAATGTATACATCTTAGCATCAATGATACATGACTATGAATACTGCAGCCAGGTACAGGTAAAGGTTCAGGTAACTTAAACTGCACCACACACAATGTGGTCTATCTAATTGTATGCACCAGATGTCCTAATGGAGGTCTCTTTACTGGTGAAACACTATAAAAAAAAGAGGTCATCCTGTGTCAACACATTTTTTCAGTCCTGACCAAAAGTATCAAAAATCAACTTAAAATCTCAATGAGCGGCAGGTCTGGAAGTACAAACTTCCATAAAAAAATAGGGATGCATGTGTCCCATGGATTTAGATAATTTAAATACTGTTCATATTTCGGTCTGCAGACAATAGTTGCGTGGACCGGAATACGACTAGCTCTGAGTTTTTAAGCATGGGTTATCAGCTCATACATGGGGAAATTAAAACAACGGCTCTGTGTATGAGCCCCTAGAAGAAACAGGGAGCACTTACTAGCCGTAGAAACAATGGCCAGTACATGTCCAAAATAAACAGCCGTGTAAGGTAGCCTTAAGGAATCTGCCCCTCCGCCATGGTAAGGTCATGGGAACTTCAATATGCAAATACATTTTCTAGGTTGGAATAAGGAAAACTTTGCTTCCAGAAAAACTTGTAATGCAGCTCCTTTAACGTCAAGAATGACTTTCAGGAAGCCTAATGACATAATGTAGGATACTAGCCAGTCCTGTATATCTATTCCATAAGGAAATGGCAATGTCTCCTTAAAGGGGTTTACCCTTGGAAGAAAGTTCTCAAATTCATGATTCCTCTGTGCTATGAGATGCTGTGTGCAGACAATGTGCTTAGATTATCAGGGCGCAGGGTTTAGCTACACTTTTATTTAGCTTCTGATCAGTCTACTAGTATCTAACACATAGAAAAAGAGTGATGAGACAGATTAGAGATGAGCGCTGATAAGATCCATGAGATGGATATAAAACACAACATATAAAGCAACTCTTCTAACTACTAATGCTATAGTTTTGTCTATCTATGTATAAAAATGTGTTTTATTCAGATGTTGTCTTTAACTATGACTGATAACCTGCAATTGTCATCGACCTATTAGTTATTAGGTAAATGCCATGAATAACTGAGGACTCTCATTTTTTTAAGCATTTAACCCTATTAAGCCTGCCTTCATTGTATTGTGTGGTGCTATGCTTTTCACCACTTATTCAATATGGGTACACCCTGGCAACTTACTGCACATGGTCCGGATCTTCAATATGATGTGGATGTGTTGTATATGTGTTTGCTATCTGTGGGCATTTTAAAGAAAGGAAAATGTGACAGCTGAGAAAAGTAAAGTCAGACTATGAAACATTGGTATAATAAGAAGAGATTAGAGAGCAGAAGCTGCATAGAAAGACCCAGGCTGCCACAATATCGCCAGGGGTCATTGCAGTTTTACTTTAACTGGATACATATGTTTGCTGAATTGAAATATTCTAGTAACAAGCGGTGTACAAAATCCTGTCCAATAAAGACAGTAATCTCCGGCTTTTTATGTCCCTGTATGCTCAGTGTATTAGAGGAGGCTCTTGTGGTCAAATTAAGCTCAAATAACCTCTTGACCTACTGCAATACAGCAGAAAAACTCTTAGAAACTTGGAATCTGCAACCAAAAATTTTCCTTCTTTCAGTAGTGGAAAATAAAGTTTATATCCTTGTTAAAGGATACAACCACCAGGATGAAGGTTTGTAAACCATGCATGCTGATATACTGGTGTCAGGAGCGGCTCTTCTTTTAGCTTCTTATGCCCTGGATTTTACAAAAGAAGGCTTTTTAAAATGATGCTAATTGGCATGAGGGGCATAAGAAGCTTAAAGAAATTTTGATCCTGTCAGAGGGGGCATACACCAGTATGTCAGTGTGATTGGTTTACAATCCTTCATCCTGGTGGTAGATTTCCTTCTTTATCTCAAAATTAAAATCTAATGTTTGAAAGTATTTATTGATCTACTAATAACTATAAGGGTGTCAATTCTGAGAAATATACTCTACAACTCTACTCCTGAGAGGGCCACTGTTTTGGTGTGGGGCTAACATCACACTATCCTCTATTTATACAAGGTGTACATGGGTAATATTTTCTTTATTGATATTGTTTCAACTTTTAGCATTATTTGTTTTGCATGTATTTGCATTGGAGGAAGAGTGTTTATCTTTATGGACTGGTCAAGTATTGTGACGTTGGTCAGCCTTTGACCATCTTTTAGGTAGAAGCATTTTTTTGCCTGATCATTTAAAAAACTTTTTAGCTTCTTGATTCATGGAGTCCCTCCTGTCATCTATGTTTAAAGCCTTCTCTCTTCTGCGTGAATTGTCACCTTGCGCTGTTCAGATCTCATCCATACAAGACTAACGGAGGTTTCCTCCTGACTCTGGACATGCACACAAAAAACTGAAGGCTACATTGCAGTTTCATTGGGGGACATTTATCATACAGCAGAGTTTTGCGTTGTGCCGGTGCATAATGAAAGTCCTCGCCTTCTGATCTATCCAGCGGCTGGATGACTGTGCTGGTCTACAATTGAACAGCTTTATTTATACCACTCACCATTCAGGCTTAAAAAGTTGTAGGCAATAGTGAGTGCACAGGTGGTGTCAGCCGTGACCACCTTCACGTCCATGTATGCCCCCTTGGGGAAAATAATTACGATGATCACAGATAATTGACTTACAAGCCCTGATAAATGTCCCCCATTGTCTCTATGCACATTTCCAGAGCCAGAAGGAATGTTATGCTCATGTACGCAAAAATCACTTTAAATCAGGTCAACCCAACACACGTAACAAATGATCCCCAGTATTTATATGACTGTAGAGGTTTCCAACAGAACAATACTAGATGATTGAGTTGCACACCTTACTGTATAAATAGTATATTCTCATATTGTACAGTATGTTTGTGAAAAACTATTATATGTCCTTCCTATTTGTGTTGTGTTTATTTTTGTTATTTTTTCATTGACAATGAACTTTTGTTCATTTTTTGGTTCATTGGTCGCTCAGAAAAAATGTAGCATTTTCAATTCATGTACAGCAGTTACTGTAAAATCCCAGTCTAAATATCTTTCCACCATGATCCCTTAATAATTGCCCTGTGTGCTGACCCAGAAGATGTATTGTAGGTTGCTGATTCTTACCAAAAACCAGAGGTCACATGATTGATTATGTGTTTAGCTCCTATCAGTCAGCCTATTGACAGATCATGGGTTGAAGGTATTTTATTTAAAAATTTTATTTAAACAATAATCTGTATATCAATATTGATTATTTTTGGAGTACATTTTAAAAAACAATTACAGTAGATGAAGGCATTACAGTATTTAAAAGAACCTGCCATGAAAATAAACCCACTCAAAATAAAAACTTAATTAACAACTATAGTTTTTTTTTTTTTTTTTAAAAGCCCTTATCCCTATCCCTGGTTTCTTTCCATGGCTTCAATGTTAAAAACTGAGTTTGTTAACTTATTAGCAAATCACCTGATGTCAGTCCACCACACTAAGTAAGTCCAATCAAGTCCTGAATATTTAGTGGTTACTGCTCTACCTCATTTTTCCTGATTAACAGTGTGGAATATTGAGAGAAAGTGTTCCGTTACATCACTGGGCACTTCATATCATGTGACCAGATTGATATCTTCTAAGGTTATGTTACATTTTCAATGTCTACCCCATGTATGTATCTGATCACATGAAATAACAGCATGCCTCTGTGGAGCATGGAGAGGAGTAGAAGTCCATGGAGGCTAGCTGTGATTTCATGATGCAACAGGACCTTAGATGACATTACCCTGGTCACATGAAATGCTAAGAAGAGGCAAGTCACATGGGCAGGTGTAGATAGGAGGGGATGTACACGCAGGACATGCCCCCTCTAATGCCAGGTAATTTAAGATAAAGATTAGAGATGAGTGAGCACTAAAATGCTTGAGTGCTCGTGAAGAACAATATGTGTGAAGAACACATTGCAGATGTTTCCATACATCTGCAATGTGTTCTTCACACATATTGTACGCTAATACTCGAACGAGCATCAAGCTCGGACGAGTATACTCGCTCATCTCTAATATAGATGCTTTAAGGGATGTAAGAGAAACACTTTTAGCTAAAGAGAAGAAGGGTGTCAGTTAGTTAACAGTAACTTGTCACCAGTAGTATTTGTGAAAATGTTGTGACAGGTTCCCTTTTAAGGGAACCTGTCTCCACATTAGCACAAATATACAGCCGGTACCTATAGAGCTTTATTAACTAACTGACACCCTTCTTTTAGCTAAAAATTGTTTTGCTTACATCCACATAAATCACCTTTTATCTTATATTACCTGGCATCAGAGGGGGGCGTGTCCTGCTCGGCCATCCCCTCCCATCTAATCCTCCCCATGCTTTATGCCTCCTTACTGGTTACAGTTCATGTCTTGTAACCAGGTTGACATCATCTCAGGTACTTTAGCCTCTTAATAATAGCAAACGGCACCTCATGCATGTATCTGACCACATGAAGTCATAGCAGCCTCCATGGACTTCTATTCCTCTCCATCCTCCATGAAGGCTGCTGTGATTTTATGTCATCACACACATGGTGTACAGTTTGCTATTCTTAGTAGTCTAAAGGACCTGTGATTATGTCACTGTTCCCATGTCACAAACGTACAACAAGGCACTGTGTAAAAAAATGACAATAGAGCTTTATATGTCTGTACTTGAATGTTAGCAGATGGTCCTTAAGTACAAGGAGGCAGGGCAATAATTTGAAGAGACACAGAGCTGTCAGTCAGAATAATGTGGTTTGCTTCACTGGCAGCCTGGAAGAGAGAAGAGTCACAAATACCAGACATGAGTCAGAAAAGCTAATTTGCATATCAGAAAAAAACTGCTGTAATTAAGGTACAGTGCCTCACTGACAGCTTATATGGTGATATGGGGAGGACTTGTAATCTTTTGTCAGCAGGCATTATTAGTCAGGGTGGTCAAAATCTTGAGACAGGTCCTTTAAATAATAAACACTCATTTTAAAACCATAGGGTAATGTAATATAGAACACAATCATGTGTCATTGTTATAACAATCATAAGGTGTATAAGACAATAAATTATTGCAGAAATTATAAAGTACAAATAACAGCAGTATGAAAAGTAGCAGTGATAGGTTAAATACATCTGGATATTTAGTGATGTGTGAAGAATGTGAAATATCCATGGTTTTCAGTTGTAGTACAAATTGTGATATGTGTAATAAGCACCGGCATAAATTATTAGGTTCCAAGCTACTAGGGATGTTCCTGAAATATGAAAACTGTTGCCAAAAAATTGAAAGAATTGATTTGATAGTTGTGAACATTCCCACTCTATATTTATGGAACATATCTTCCGTAGACTTTTATTTCCTGTGGTTTTTGAAGCTCTAAAAAAATTTATATGTAGTTTCAGTAGAGTTAAAATTATACTGTGGATAAAATCTGGTCCCTGGTCATGTGGTGTCATACATGTGCACTCGTTATACCACACACCTCTGATTACATTCAAAGTCATGCACCTGTATGACATCGCATGACCTGGGACTAGTATTTATCCACAGGAGGTAAACAACAAAGCCTCCAGAGATCTAGAACAGTAAAGAATGATAAAGAAACTATATTGGAAAATTCTATAACCTTTCATTACTCAATCAATTTGATTTAATTAAAAAATGGACATCCCCTTTAAATTGAGTTCATGCACCAGCTAATGGCAGGGCACACAATGCATAAATGCTGACCATTGCTTTAAACAATGTATGCATGTATGAGATTGTTTTGAGGGTTTTATTATTTGAGTGTACATTTATTTGGGTTTTATATAAAATTAAAACTATAAAAATGGAGTTTAAAAGAAATGCTAGTCCTGTCTTGGTACCATGTGAAAATCCTACCAATGATCCATAATTAGAATACACATTTTTTAAATTATTCATGTAAACGTTTTTTTTTTTTCTTTTACAAACAATTTTTTTTTACAGACTTCTAGGAATCAAAGTCCTTTGTTTAGGACGGAGCTATACTAATAACATAACATAAATAATATCATGTATGAAAATGAGACAATATCATGCTGATTTTCTTTTCTTTTTCAATATATAGAATATAAAACGAGTCCCTAAATCAGTCCATGGGTAGTACTGTTTTATTGTGCAGCAAGGGATCCATTGCAATATTATAATAAATGGATGTGAAATGATTATTATACACATACAGTATATATTCAAACATTGTATGATTTCCCATTGCATAAGAAAAAACATTTAAAATAGAAACTGGAATATCTCTTTTAAAGGAAATTTACCATCTGATTCATAACTTGACCAACTGAATCCGTTTTGTACACTAATGCAGGGTCTGGTCTTGTACTAGTTTTATGTTCTCCTTTTCCTAAAAAAAGAGGTTTATTAGCATATTTTAAAGCATCTTCTTTAGGAAAAGGAGAACATAAAAAATATAACAAGGCCGGTTCCTACATCAGGGTACAAAGTGGATTAAGGCATTGATACCGCTTTATAAGGTATGAATCAGGCAAAAGATTTCCTTTAAAGGGAACCCGACATAAGCAAATGGCCTAATAAACCGGTACCAGCATATTTTCAAACAGCGTAACACCTTCAAGTTTTTTTCTTTTATGGCCCATGGTGGTGGCATGATCCAGAAAATCAACTTTGTGGTTAGAAGTAAATTGGTTATATAAAGTCAGGGAGGTCTCAAATGCTAGAAAAAACCTGGCACTGCTCAATATAAGCTAATTTGATTCATAATATAACATGGCCCACACACTGAATATGAATCAAAGAAAAGACAAGAAAGAAGTGTGTATAATGGCCAAAAAACTATGTACAAAATTTTATTATGTTACATGATATAGTACCAAACAAAACAAGATTAAAAACATCTAAAAAGTACAAGAGTACATATGAGAAAGACCTCTGTATCAAACCCTAATAAGTGGATACAATACATTGCAAAAATTGATATCCAATAAATAAATATTGCCACAAGCTCCCAATAGTAAACAGCAATTTGTGCACAAGGAAGTTGTTAAAGAAAGTGAAAAAGTATAGCACCATGAGGTAGATAAACAATGAATGGCACAACCTATAAGGATAAAGCACTTTGCTGTAGTATAGTTACCACATGAAGGAACAAAGGTCAATGGAGGCAAAAGGCTAGATAAATATAATGCAATGTATAGAGATGCCCCACGCGTTCCGTCGCAAACTGCGACTTCCTCAGGGGTCAGTAGATAAGTAAATTGGTTATATAAAGTCAGGGAGGGGGAGAGTTTAAAATTGAAGTCAAGGTTGGGAGCCCTGAAAACCTTCTCCTATTCTGTGATTGACATCATGCATCAGACTTCAGGAGATCTGGTTTGTGATGTCTCTGGATGTAGGATCATCAATTACAGTAAAGGGCTTTCTGAGGAAGAGAGAGCTTGACTTCAGTTTTAAAATCTCTGCCTCCTTGACTTTATACAACTGATTTACATCTCACTTCAAAGTTGATTTTCTGGATGATGTCACCACCCAGGGTCATGAAAACAACATCATCTGGAAGGCTTTCAGCTGCTTGCCATCATTCTAGCAGTGCAATATTAGGTCAGTTTCTGATGACTGGTTCAGTTAAAGGGGTTCCAATTTCTTTCCAATAATGTGAGTCAATGTGAGTGTGATAAAATGGATATCCTTGAATAAATCATTCAGAAGGTGTTTTTTTTGCCCTTGTGTTAGTGTGCACACATGTGCAGCCGTGTACTTTAAACAACACAAAAACAATAAAGTTTCTAGTCCGTCAAACAGAAAATCTAATGTTACACTACGATACAGTGATCTATTCTAAAAGGGTAATAGTCTCTTTATTGCGAACAATGGTTGGCTGAACACCTCTAAGCGTAATGTAACATTTAGTCCATAACCAAAAAACAATAAAATCAAGCATATAAATATGATGTGAAGAATTGAGTTCTACACCGAAATCCCCTGGGGACAAGTGTCATGTTTTAACTCTTTCCTTCCTTCTGTTTTAAACTCAAATCTTTATTAAAAAGTTTGTGTTCTTAACCTTAAATCCCACAATTATTATATTTCTAGTATCTTAAAAAGGTGATCCATATATTTTAATTAAACTGATGCGTGTGCCAGCTTTATGTCATATTGCTTTTTTTCACATTGCGGAAGAGGTCACTCAAGTGATAATTAAAATTACATGTTCCCCCACTTTCCTTCACATACATGACTATATATAAGGTATGAAATACTGTTCTGGTGATAAAGATAAACAGTTGTGTGGAAAGTAAATTATCACTAAGATCTAATGAAAATAATAAATCATTTGACGGATTGTTACAAATGCCAGTTATATCAGGGCAGATGCAATGTACCATAGATTAGACATTGAAACTTATTCTGGGCAAATGTTAATTATTAACAGATTTTTCATAGTGACTGTCTTAGTATAAACAATTTATTAGTTGGCAAAAAATTATGCAACATTTTGACTCAGTTTCCAGTAAATTGTGTTGCATCTTAAACTCTGCCTCTTTCATAGTATCATAGTATCATAGTATATAAGGCTGGAAGGAGACGCAAGTCCATCAAGTCCATCCTTCAAGAATTAAATAAATGTTTTATCCCCATAACCCGTGATATTTTTTCTCTCCAGAAAGTCATCCAGGCCTCTCTTGAACATGTACATAGAGTCGGCCATAACAACCTCCTGCGGCAGAGAGTTCCATAGTCTCACTGCTCTTACAGTAAAGAACCTTTGTCTATGGTGATGGTAAAATTGCCTCTCCTCTAGGCGTAGAGGATGCCCCCTTGTCCTGGTCACAGGCCTAGGTATAAAAAGATCTTTGGAGAGATCCTTGTACTGTCCATTCAGGTATTTGTACATTGTAATGAGGTCTCCCCTCAGTCGTCTTTTTTCTAAACTGAATAATCCCAAATTTTGTAATCTGTCAGTGTATTCTAGTCCCCCCATTCCCCTAATAATCCTGGTTGCTCTCCTCTGCACCCGTTCCAGCTCTATTATATACTTTTTATACACTGGTGCCCAAAACTGTACACAATATTCCATGTGTGGTCTGACCAGGGATTTGTATAAGGGCAAAACTATGTCTTTATCATGAGAATCTATTCCTCTCTTGATACATCCCATTATTTTATTTGCTTTAGCAGCAGCCGCCTGGCTCTGGTCACTAAAATTAAGTTTACCATCCACCAATACGCCCAAGTCCTTTTCAGCTTCAGTTTTACTAAGTAAATGACCGTTTAGAACATAATTATACTTTTTGTTTCCATGGCCCAAGTGCATAACTTTACATTTATCTACATTAAACCTCATCAACCATTTCTCTGCCCATCCCTCAAGCTTCCACAAATCCCTCTGTAATGCTAAACTATCGACCTCAGTATTTATTACTTTACACAGCTTAGTATCATCTGCAAATATTGAAACTTGACTGTGTAAACCCACTACAAGGTCATTAATAAAAATATTAAAAAGAAGTGGCCCCAATACTGACCCCTGTGGCACTCCACTGGTAACATCAACCCAATCTGAGAATGTGCCATTAATGACCACCCTCTGTTTTCTATCACTAAGCCAATTACTTACCCAGATACACAGATTTTCTCCTATTCCCAGCAGTCTCATTTTATATACCAACCTTTTATGTGGCACGGTGTCAAATGCCTTTGAGAAGTCCAGATATACAACATCCACAGCGTCCCCCAGATCCAGTCTTGAACTTACCTCCTCGTAGAAACCAATCAGATTAGTCTGACAGGACCGATCTCTCATAAACCCATGCTGACGCTGGGTTATAAGGTTGTGCACAGTGAGATACTCCAGGATAGCATCTCTAATAAACCCCTCAAATATTTTCCCCACCACAGCAGTTAGACTTACGGGTCTGTAGTTTCCAGGATCGCTATTTGATCCTTTTTTATATATTGGTACCACATTTGCTATGCACCATTCCTGTGGAACATAACCAGTCCTCAGTGAATCTTCAAATATTAAAAATAACGGTCTGTCTATCACGGTACATAATTCATGCAGAACCCGGGGGTGTATGCCATCTGGCCCAGGTGATTTATCTATCTTAGTGGTTGCGAGGCGGCGCCGTACCTCTTCCTGGGTTAAACTGTTGACATTATAAAAAGAATTAACATTATTCCTCATTGTGTCTTCCACCAGGGGATTTTCCTGGGTAAAGACAGTTGAGAAGGCGACATTCAGTAGATTGGCCCTTTCCTCATCTCCTTCCACCATGACCCCCATGTTATTTCTAAGGGGACCCACACTCTCTGTTTTTAGTTTCTTATCATTTATATACTTGAAAAATAATTTGGGATTATTTTTGCTCTCCCTGGCAATATTTCTCTCAGTCTCTATTTTTGCGGCCTTTATCTGCTTTTTACAGGATTTATTTTTCTCTCTATAATCCTGTAATGCCTCATCACTACCTTCACGTTTTAGCACCTTAAATGCTTTATCTTTCTCGCTTATTGCTTTCCTTACAAGACTAGTTAGCCACATAGGGTTTTTCTTGTTCCTTTTATGCTTTTTCCCATAAGGTATGTGTTTCTCACAGGACTTTTTCAGAATAATGCTTCTTTATTGGAAGCATCTAAACCATTTACTGCCCCTTGTAGAAGAAAATGTCTAAAATAGTTAAAGGGGTTCTCTATTGACAAACAAATTAGCCCCTATCAAAAGGATAACTTGCTGATCAGTGGAGGTCTTATTGATAGGACCCCCAGAGTTCATGTACCTTGTCATACCCTGAGACGAAGAGAGCAACCAGCGCATGCACCGTGATCTTTGGGAGTCCCATCATTGAGACCCCCACTGATCAGCAGGTTAGCCCCTATCCCGTAGATAGAGGATAACTTGTTTGTACCCCTTTAAGAAATGCCTTAGAAGACTTGGATACCATATATTCATTTATTTATTTCATTGCTCTGCCATATTTTTAATTAATCTAATTAATCTACTGTATTATATTTTACCCATTTATTTTTTATCCTACCCTTAAAGAACATCTACCATCAGGATGAAGTATTGTAAACCAAGCATATTGACATACTGGTGTGTGCTCCCTCTGGCAAGATCTAAAATAAATGGGTAAATATAGAAAGGTATATCAATTAGTAAAAATGTGCCAGAGCAATGGAAAATTTAAAAATAATTGTATCCATGTCTTCTACAGCATTTCTTAAAAGGGTACTCCAGTGAAAAACAAGTTATCCCCTACCCACATTATAGGGGCTAACCTGCTGATCATTGAGTGTCTCAGTGATGGGACTCCCACGGATCACACTGCTTGAGCTGGCTGCTCTCTTCATCTCAGGGTATGACAGAGGTACAACAGACTATTTGCTCTATTTAAAAAAAAAAAGATTGATCCCCTTTTCTCGAAATTGGTAGGTGTCAGTGGCACCCCCATTGATCGTCATCCGTTGCCGTTTCCACATCATAGGCTAGTATTAACATGTTGATCATCTCTCATTTGGCCTGTTTGCAAATTTGTCCTGTGGAAGTGAATGGGGCTGAGCTGCAACGCCAAGCTGTTACACATGTACTTCCATCTAAAAGTTGCATATTTTATTTCCAAAATTTTCTTTGCTTAGTATAGTGCAGCAAGCTGTAGAGATGTCCATTATTCATTTCCGATGTTTAGTACAAATAAGACAGAACTTCAGAATTTTTGTACATACAATTATGTCAGCAAGTTCCTTTGCTTATAGTTAGGACAGAGAAATACAAAAGTATGTTATTCTGAAAAGCTGCTCATATCTTTAACCCACATATCTGTACATACCCATCCAACATAAGAGGCAAAAGACACATTTGTGTTTTCCTAAATTTTTAAAATTCATTTTTAAGCAATATTTTACTCTTATTCTTGATGTTTGCAGTGAATGTAGATACTTGTATCACACTATACAGTCCCATTTGCTATAAAGATACTAAAACTTTGACATTTGTTAATGTTTATAAAAGTTTATTGATGAAGTTGGATTTTCCTGTGTCATTTGTAAGGTTATTCCCCTTAGTGAGGATCATGATGAACATTGACATATCTTCTTGATGAGTGCGATCTTGTCAGATACTGTACTAGCGGCGAGGCTATTTCTCATATAATTTATGAGAGTAGATAAAAAATAACTATGGTAGAATGGATAAAGTGTTCTCTCTTTCCTACCCTGAAACATAGTTGTCCTTCCAATAAAACTCATCACCTTGACAACACAAGCAAAAAAAAAAAGTCCTGAAATGTTTGGCTTTCGGGAAGATCTGTAGAACACAACCAAGAACATGACAAGTACTTCAACAATCTGTATTAGTTATCTGAAAGTGTCCTTTGTATTCTGTACTGGAAAACCTCATTAAATGTAATCTTTATTTAATGAGCCCCCACTTTTTCAGGTCATTCGTTTAACACATTGAGGAACTTTATCATCAGTAATCGCTCCATATAATGGTATTATACTGAGTGCATGGCTGATCTTACATCCAGGTAATGTAGCTATGGAGAACTTCACATCTTTACAATCTGGCAGTTAGCAGACAGTGAACTTTTATATAACTATTATATATGTAGACATTGGGGCACATTTACTTACCCGTCCCGCTGACGCTGCCAGAATGTCAGACGAGGATTCGGAGTTGCCGGTATTCACTAATATTGTGCGTGCAATTTCCTGCATGTGTTGCTTCTCCGCCCAGGTCCGCCGGAGTTCACCATCTTCTTCCCGGTGCATGTAAGTGCTGATGTTATGACACAATTTTGAAAGTTAAATTCCACGGTTTGTCCAGATCAGTCGGGTTGTGTGACGGCCGCCCCCCGTTTTGTGTCACATGAAAGCTGGCGCCGATGGGCCACAATCTGATCACGTGCGCTAAAAACCCTTGTGCAATTCAGGGCAAATCGGAAAAATTCGGGAAACCCGATGGAAATGCATCCAACAGACCCTTAGTAAATGTACCCAGTGTGTTATAGAGCAGGAGCAAGGGATCATTTTAACTTCCGTGTCCAATCCAATGGATACATGTGTATATATTTTACTTTAAAGGAAATCTACCACTAGGATCCATGATTGTGAACTAAGCACACTTACATGCTGGGGTGTGCCCCCCGCCCTCCCCACGGTAGGATCTGCTCTTCTTTTAGCTTGTTTTGCCCTTGTTTCTACAGAAAAAGGCTTTAACTGTTATGCAAATGAGTTTGAGTGGCTCGGAGCTCAATGGCTCCATAGCTACACAAAGTCTGCAGCCAACACAGTCTTTTGCGCTACTTGTTTGCGACCTATGAAATGGATCAGAAATATAATGCTGCTTCTCCCTTGATCCAAATTGATAGTGAAGACCCACTTGCCCCTTTGCCTAAAAAGAAGATATAATTATTATACATAGGCAACGTGCATGAGGTCAATATTTTTTAAATGATCCCAGAGATCAGTAGACCCCCATGAAAACATTTTAAATCCTGATAAATATGTGAATTTTGGCATTGATATAATTGTGAATGGTCTTATCCTATGAACTTCTATATATTAAGATAAATTGAGTCTAGTGCTGGATACGATCCAGTGGGGTATGGGAGCCATTACTGCTTTAGTTTGGAAAACTTCTGTAATATTTACTGACCAGTAAACAAAATACCACTAATACCATATATATGGACACAGCTGAGTGCTGTTCAATGGACTTCATAGTGTTTAAGCAGAGACATCTTGTCTATACATTTCTAGTTGTATTTTGTATACAATTCTTTTTTTAGTTAAAATCAATATAATTTTGTCAGGTTGATGTGCACCTCATTTTTATGATTGTATCTGATTACTGTGCCTCTCATGCATGTGATCATAATACAGCCGAGAACCTATAAATTCTACAAGAGATCAATGATTTTACTTTTTACATGTCCTGCTACAAAATAAATCAATAACCAATTAACCAGGGAGAGCACAATGAAGCTGTTACCCATTCAGATCTTATCTCTCATCAAAGCCTCACTGTAATTACTTCCGTTTTCACACCGATACTGTGGAGCATCAATGTTATTCAATGTGAGATGTTATAGTCACATTCTTTACCGAACGTCATTGTTAGAAAACCGATGAAAGGCTATAGGGCCCCACTAAATCATATCCAAAAAAATCTTATTACTGTAATTAATTTATAAATGATAAAAGAGTATCCAAAGAAAAAATAAGCAGCACTCGAAGCAGTAAATAATACCCCAAAAAATAGAATATTAAAAAAAAAATTATTTTGTCTTTGGATATTTTGCCTCATCTTATATTGCCTTGCACCCACCCATAAATTGGTGTTTCAAAAAGTCTAGATGAAAAAGAGAATTTACAAAGACTAAACTGATAAATGTCCATGGGAAATGGTAGATGATTTATAGATGGCATCAATGTGTCGGAAAATAAACAATATCCAGAAAATTAGTACAATATTACAGGAGACCTCAAAAATTGCAAATAAGGATAGCATGAAGCAGGAAGTCGGGCATACAAAAAAATCGATACACTCAAATAAGATGGTTGAGTTTTCCATACACTCCCCCACATATACATACACACAGGATGTGTGTTTTGGAAGCTGTGAAAAAGGGGATCACTGGAACCCCTGTAATGTGTAGAATGAAGGAAACATGGTGCTAGTTTTTCCATGTAGTGTAGTACCCTGAGTACTTGCTGTACAGGGAACTGCTGGAGGACACCATTCATTGTTGCACAGTTGGGATCAGGAGGCACCACTATGCAGAGAAGATTCTGGGAATCTTAGAAATTCGACTCTCACTCGTTAAAAAGTAATAAAATATTTGCCTGATGCAGTGCAGTCGATCAGGCAGCTTTAAGGCCATAGCAACTAGGCAAGGAGGACACCTGATGGATACACCTGGTCAATCACAGCCATGCCTAGTTGCTAGAGGCATAAAGGTGCATGACTGGCGGCTCTAAAGTTTGGGTCCACTCATCTTTACTGAGGAGAAGTTCTATTAACAAGACCCAAACAAGAACTTTCTGCTCTTATTGATGTAGGCAAATTTGCCTGCCTCTCCACCCAGTGACATAGAAGTGATGTTCACAGAGGGTTGTGCAAACAGTAATGACCACAGGTTAGTGCTGAGCTTCCTGACCTACCGGAAGTGCCACAGAGACATCGTCAATCCTGATTTTCCATAGCAACGTAGAAGTAACATTGTAACTATGGGGCACTTTGCAGTCTATGGGGGGATTTATTATTTATCATAATTTCAGGGCTTCTACACCACTGACGTGGTTCAGAAGCCCTGAAATAATTGCAAATGTGCAATTGCTCGCTTATAGTGAGCACTTGCGATTTTTGGTGGGCGCAGCCTGCATGAAGTTTGTAAATGTGCCGGCCGTGTTTATTTCTATGCCAGGTCCTGCCAGATAAATGCTGCACAGGACCCTGCCGGAGCCTCTTGATGTATTCAGCTGTACTGAAGAAGCAGAGGAGCCATCACACAATGGTACACCAGTGCCGTCGTATGATAAATTGCCACTTTTTTTTCTTACAAAATAAAGAAAATTTCTTAATGAAGTATATTAGAAAAAAGTTCACAGCACTCCTATCCCCTCCACTAACAATATCAAAAAATATCTGAAATGATGGTTACTCAATAAGATATTGTACTTACCCTGGTTAACTCTCTTATTTCTACAGTAGTAACAAAAAATAAAAGAGTACCAGATTAGAATACATAACACGTGGTACCAAGCATGGCTGCTGTGAATCTAGCACTTACTAGAGCTAGTAATGTCCCTCTCCTTTTCCTCATCCTCCCCTCTCCATAGACTGTTATGGTCCAAAGCTGTAAACTGATACCTGACTAAACCTAAAAACTAGTCCCATATCTGCTTCTTTCAAGATGAATTTGGATCAGTGTGGGGGCCACAGGAATAAGTGGAAAAGGAGGATTTCTTTCTGTAATTGGGTATACAGATGTATCTGATTATTACAGGTTATGGCACTTTATAGCTCACTTTAAAAACCTTTGAAAGAAAATTGGGTTCACATTTCCTGTGACAGTTTTCTTTGTTTGTTTAATATTACATTACTTAATCTGCAGAATGCTTTTACAATTGACATACACAAAGATTGTGCCTACTTCTAAATGCATAGTTAGGTAGTCCTTTCTACAAAAATACACAAGATTAGATGTGTGTAGACATTTAAAGTGGTTTTCAGGAGTAAATGGAAAAACTCTTTGGTGTCTGATGAGGGTGTAAAATATACAAAAGACTATGCATACTCACCTACTTTTAGTGTTCTGATCCAGCGATACTACTCTTGTTCACTCTGTTTTCAGCCATTATGGAGCAGAAGAGGTAAGTATTCCATGACCACTATGGCCAATCAGTGGCTTCAGTGGGCACTTGTGGAAGAACTGGGACATCCCTGTAAATATATCACTGTTCTTCCACATGCGACCACTGAGGGCAGTGAATGTCTGCAGGAGTCACAGAAATCCCACAATTTTGATTGTAAACACGAGCGGCAGGTGAGGCACCACTGGATGGAGTGCCACAGTGAGTTGGTGGTGAGCTGCTGGTTTTAATTTAAGACAAGTAGGTTTCCAGCTAGACCAAAACCCCTTTAAAACACTTAATTAAATTCTCTCCCTTTACTTTAATACATGACTTTTCTCAATATATATATTTTATTATCTAGGCAGGGTTGGAGGTTTGATAAAGAAGATAAAGATTCCTGCTGGATGTTGGCCTCAAAGATTTGTACTGTGCACTTTTACAGCTACTGAATATATTTTCCTTTCATTACTTTTACCATAGAACAACCACTGGTTCACCTTACATTAAATAACATCTTTTCAATTTAATACCGTATGAAGAAAGTACATTTTTTGTGACAGTGTGTGTCTAATCTCTCAATTCTTAACTTGTAACCCACCAACAACACTAGCACTGACCTTTTGATCTAAGTTTAGATTTTATTCTTAACCTTTTAAGTGCAAGCAAAGAGAATGTTTTCTTTTCTATTCATAACGCTATGATAATAGTATATCTTTTGCTTCTACATGTAGTCTTAGCCACAATGAATATGTCTTTGTGCAACAGATAGATCTTTGGGTCTTTAGAAGTGATACGCAGATGCTTATAATTTTAGAGTACAGTAAAAAAGCTGGAAATAAAACTTTTTGGGCAACTTTATCATGTTTAAAAATGATGCAGGTAGCTGTGGTCCTTTCTATCACTTGACCAATGGGAAGTCTGGCCCCTTCAGATGTAAAAGTGATGCCCTCTGCTAAAGATAGGTGAACAATATAAAAATCTAGGAAAACCCTGTTAATTCAGAAAGAGATAATATTGGCATTATTATTTTGGTATATATTTCTCTTTGGTCATGCTGTATAAATTCCAGGAGGCTCTGACCAGCACCCGACAGAATTGCGATATAACCTTCCCCAGGAACTGCACAGGCTATAGCTAGTACAGAAGCATTCGTGTCCCAACCCATACTAGCCCAATCTCTGGTCAAGTAAACCCCACTCAATGCCCCTTTTCATCCACTTGGCCTGAAAGAAGCATATGGGAAGAAATTCTGCTGGCTATGCAGCAGAGATTTCAACTTTATCAAGGCTGGTCCATGAGTCCATTAATACATTCCCCTTGATGTATATATTGGTGTCCTAACTCAAATCCCAACTATATCTGCAAGGCATCAAGAAGGGATGGTTTATGCAGTTGCATTGTAAGAAGTCTATCCTTACTTCCAAACTGTTCCATCATTTTAAGGCTCAACAGGCAACTAAAGACAGCCTCTAAGTCAATAATTGATTACTTATGTCTACTTTTTATGGATTGACCTTTCAGTCCTGTGCCGAATACAGATATGTCCATCCTTAGCAGATCTTCAGTTTCATTAATGAGCACATTTTCTCTTTATACTGTTTTAACACAATAAGATGCAAGTCACACCTTCTGTAGAAAACAGGGGCATAACTTGAGTGGGTGCAGATGGTGTGGTCGCAACCGGGCCCAAGTGACTTACAGGACCAAAAAGGTCTGACTTTCCCATATAAGAAGGCTAGTACAATAAACCATACATCATAGTCGGGGGCTTGGCACAGACTTTGCTCTCAGGCCCATAAACTTAAAGTTACACCACTGGTAGAAACCCCCACAAGGTAGCCCGATATACATATCAATAGGATAGTGAGTATATCACTTTCTGTTAACTTGCCACAAGATAATAGTTCTTCCTGAAAAGCATGTATGTAGAGGTTGGGTAAAGAGGAACACATTTATAGTTTGTGATGCAATAGAAGTAAATGTGCAATTGTTTTAGATTAATGGTGGTGGGACCATAGCATTTTAGGGGGTGGGCAAAGAAATATAGTTGAGGTAGGTCAACATTGATGTCTAGAGGAAAACCTATCACATCTTCAACCTATGCTTGGGTTTACTTACATAGAGTCATAGCAGAATTTTTGGATTAGAGTACACTTAGATTTCATAAATAAAATTTGGGACCACTTCTCCAAACCATCCCTCCAGAGAATGCTGCTCTTGTAGATTCAGTGTGGATTTGGGAAATAACAAAACATACAATAATGGAGTAAGCCATCAAGTGTAACTTCAAGTAAGATTTATGTAGCTAGATAACATTGATATTAGATTTCTGTTGCCATATTTCTTACATTTTGCACACAGGCCAACAGAAATATTTTAAATATTATTGGCACCCAGATGCATTCCTGGCATTTGATATTGGGAAAACATGGGTGCGATATAATAAGTGCCACAGGTGTCTGAAAACACTTATCACCTGCTGCTTTAGTGCACATCTGGCCTATGCATGCTCATAGGAGTAATCTAGACTATTTACTGTTGGCATAAAAGTTGGCTGCCAAACATTTATATCGCATTTATGGGCAGCGTATTTCCATGGAATCTACAACTGGCAGTCTTAAAGGTATTTTTATGGATTAGCTACCAAAGGTTGTTTGGAATGTGTACAATTAATTTTCTAGCAAAAAGATTAAATTATTATTTTGTTGCAATGTTGAAAAATGTTCACTTATGTCATATGGCTGAATCAATGGGGTCCAAACACAATTTATCCATTACTAAACCATGAAAGCATTTTTCAGAAATTAATAATGCTGGTGATAATGTTACATTTTTGTAATATACATTTCACTCTTGTAATTCATTAAGGGAGTTTTTCTGTATATTTTTTTAGTTTCTTCTTTATCCTATAGTAAGCAGTGTATCTGGCGTATGTTACACAATGTAGAGATAAGGGAAGGAGGCTAAACATTAACCTACAGAATATTACCCTTGATGGTTTAGCCATCTGAGGAGATTAAAAGGAAAAAGCCAAAGCGCTTCTTTGTGGAAAACATTGTTCCAAAAATGTTTAAGGGCTACTCACCTTATATTGTTGTGCTAGTGGAGGAACAACTCTCAAATGCTGTTGTCCCATCACCTTGTCCCGGATGGATCCCTATGGAACGGCTGTTTTATTGAGGGAATCACTTGCCAAACAGGCTCAATATCATCTAGACATTGTTCTGGCGCCTAGGAACAGCAACAGGACAGGAATTCCATTCCAAAAGTAACATCCAACTTTTATTTATAGATTAGATAAAAGGTAACAAAATATAAAAACGTGATTTTAAGATTAAGCTACTCGTTTTGTGTCTGCACTGGACACTTCATCAGGCTATAATAACAAGGATAAACACTAACTCTATGAAATCTGGGGAGAACTGTATAGAAGTCAATGGTGTGTCTGGTTCTTCCCCTCCCACACAAGCAATAAGAGGAGCGTGCAGAGGATGAGGAAGGAGTTGGCACTGCTAAGGCTTTTGACTACTGGCCTTAACTCCCGGCCCTTGGCATGGCTGGGCCATGCCCCAGTAGTCTCTGCAGGTAATTTACATATTACTTGGATAAAGTTTTTAGACAATTAGATAAGGTTACAGGACTCGTAAATTAAATATTAGAGCTGAGGCTGGCAGGAGGTAGATTCCTTATGGAAGGTTTCCTTTAAAGGAAACCTACCACTTCTGATGGTGGTTATAAGCTGTAAATAGCGTGCACCAGCTCAGGGTGAGCTGGTGCCGGCGCTTATTTTCATTATGTTATTAAACCGATGTAAAGCGTTTAAACGCTTTATTAATCTTTATATACAAGTAGCTGCACCGCACCGTGTTCCTCGCTCGGCACACCATGCGAATGACCACTTCCTATTCAGGAGCACAAAGTGGTCGCGTGCACGGCCCGGTGCAGCCACTTCCTGTATAAAGATTAATAAAGTGTTTAAACGCTTTGCATCTATTTAATAACATAACTAAAATAAGCGCCGGCACCAGCTCACCCTGAGCTGCTACCCGGCATTTGCAGCTTATACCCACCATCGAAAGTGGTAGGTTTCCTTTAATGTTTAATAGACAGTAATGGACATAAATGGCCCTGCATGAACAGCTACTCTTTAAATAGTAATATGCATGCTTACGTTTTGAGCCCAGGGGTCTGACCCTCAAAGTTCAATATCTGTGGTATGTCCTATGGATAATCTATAAACGCCGCTTGCTGCTAACCCTGTTTTAGACATTAGTGATTTAAAATCTTATTCAGAAAAAAATGTACTCTGGTTTTTTAATTTTTCATTAATATGAATAAGCCAGTTGTATCAATGTTAACATTTATGTTAATTTATGTATGTCATTTGTGTAAATTATAATGTGTAGTAAAACACGCCATGCATTAACATGAACTTGTCATCAAAAATTGGAAAACTCTTCAAATGGAAAATGCTGTTATTATTATTGTTATAAATGAAATTGTAAATCAGAACTGAAATCTAATTACAAAATACATTTATTAACTCACATTTATTAGACTCAGAAATCTGCAAAACCATGCACTTTCCGTGTCTGGTAATTATAAAGGCTTTAACAGGGTGTTTGTTAATAGACCCAGATTTAGTGAGTCTTAAATATGCCTATTTCTAAACAAAACCATCTTGTTTTTTTTTAATTTTACGTAATTTTAAGGAATAATAACCTATAAAAATAAGTTATGCTTTACTATTAATTCAGAAGTAAACAGATTTAAATTTATTGTTTCTTGTCCTACTTATTTTTTAGGATGCTCTGGTCCTCTGGGAATAGAAGGGGGAATCATCTCCAACCAACAGATAACAGCATCCTCAACTCACAGGGCTCTTTTTGGATTACAAAAGTGGTACCCATATTTTGCAAGACTAAATAAAAAGGGTCTTGTTAATGCGTGGACTTCAGCAGAAAATGACCGATGGCCTTGGATTCAGGTAAGATGTTTTTATTACAAAATTCATTGTTTTATGGGGTAAATAAAGACAAACTGTGTGCAACCAAGTCAATGTTCCATTAAGACAATGAAAATGGATAATTATCTGTAGTTATTAAATCTCATATGTGTCACAATACGGGACAAAGAGGGACAAGGATTGTGGCGGCTGTTTTGCACCGCCCAAAAAATGAATGATCTAAGCCTCCCAGACTGTGAAGATAATTGTGGGTGTCCTGATTTGTTGTAGGAGGAATATATATATATATACATATATATATATATATATACATATATATATATATATATATACCGTATATACTCAAGTATAAGCCGACCCGAGTATAAGCCGAGGCCCCTAATTTTACCACAAAAAACTGGGAAAACCTATTGACTCGAGTATAAGCCGAGGGTGGGAAATGCATTAGTCACAGCCTCTCCAGTATATAGCTTGCCAACCACTGCCCCAGTGTATATAGCCTGCCAGCCCCTGCCCCAGTGTATATAGCCCCCCCCTTCCCCGTCGTGCAGCACAACAATACCGGATGGATCGCACAGAAGATCTACGGGTGCCGCCAGAAAGGCGAGTTTTGATTTATTTATTTTTTTGACTCGAGTATAAGCTGAGTTTGGGTTTTTCAGCAAATTTTTTGTGCTGAAAAACTAGGCTTATACTCGAGTATATAAGGTACTTACATAAGGTACAGTATATAAGGTACTTACTCGAGTACTTACATTTGTAGGAAAAGATTCAGGAGAACTAGTCATTTATTTAGTCAATCATTATGGTGGTGGATTCATAAGTGATTGACAGCTATCGACCACCCACCGGGTTAATGATTTACACATTACAGTTTGTCCATTGTAGTCTTTATTTCTTTTCATATACAAATTACTCACATTTTTCTTCTGAATAAATTTTAATAATCAGTTACTGTACCACTTTTTTCAGTCTATCTATATTAGGTATTCCCTTGTTCTCGCTATCGGTGCCATCTGCTTGTTGAAATCCCAACACTTACAATTACTGTGATTCAATTTCAGTTTCCTTTTGATCATAAGGAATTGTCTGTGACAATAATATCTGAAATTTACGTCTTCCTTGCTGATTGTTCCTTCTGCTTGGCTTCTAGACATATGTCTGCCTGTTTAATTGTCAGGGTAATGCTGAACCATTAGCTGACTGACATATCTGTTCTGTTTTACCTAATACATAATTTCCAGGAATCTCTTGAAATCCTTAAAAATACTGATCCCCAGATTCTAGAGCCAGTCTTGGTATCTTTGAAGAAATCACCATATCTCCCTGGCTCACCTCTGTAAGACAAAGATAGAATTAAGTAATGTAATGTTATGAACAAATCTATCTGTTAATGCTTGGATTTGCTATGAATCTTGCAATTTTCAAGCACCAAATTAAATCTTAATATTTTCTGATTAGTTTTGGACAAATCTTATATTTATAATGATAAAAGTTCCATTAAATTGCCCCTCCATTTCAATTGATGTTTTTCTTTGGTTTCCGTTATTGTACCATGTCATTTTTGGCTTCTGTTATGATCTATATAGTAAAAACATAATTTTAAAGTTTTTTACAAAATTAGGAAAAAATTCATTTAGACAACATTTTCAGCAACATCGATTTGGAAAAAAATGTAGCACATCTGGCAGTGGTGGGTACCTATGAGGTAGCATAATTTGGGTAATCAGGGTACTCATAGGGGCATTAACTGTACAATTAACTCCAATAAATAGAGAGAATCTCAGGACCCAGGGCAGGAGCTCCAATGAAAATTTGACCCTCTCCGAGCCCCCTGACTTTTCTTGCAGTCTGAGAGAGACAAAGATATGTGACTTTAAAATTCCTCGAAGGCAAACTTTACGCTGGGGGAATATCACTTGTATACCCTAAGACAGTGGTGGCGAACCTATGGCACCGGTGCCAGAGGCGGCACTCGGAGCCCTCTCTGTGGGCACCCAGGCCATCACCCCAATATAGAGTCCACCAGATAGAGCTCAAAGAATTCTGGGCCAACAATTCTTCCTGTACAAAGGGACCCTGGACAGAAGCTGCAATAGCCCAAATTTGTCCTCCTCCATTCAACTGCCTTGGTTTCCTCAGCAATAAATTACTGTCTAAATTGCTGTGTTGGCACTTTGCCATATAGAAGTGGCTTTTGGTTGAAATTTGGGCACACGTGATCTAAAAGGTTCGCCATCACTGCCCTAAGAGATGGCTCTGAGTGCCTACTCTGGCACCCACAACTGGTCCATGACATCAACAGGTCAAAAACAGTGTTGATACTCAGCACCTCAATGATGGAGTCAGTATTGCTGAATTGCAAAATGCTAAATATTGCATACAGATTAGAGGTATCTCCCAGTACACAATTTGCCATTATTCATAATATGCTGCCAGAATAATGATTTCAAATAGCATATGTGTACATTTGACTGATGGTACTACCATCATGCTAAGGCTAGAAGAATTTGAGACACAGGTCTCCAAGACTTGCGTTCTTCCACATGCGATGAGCTCCGCAAAAGACTCCAGACACTATATACCGGCATGGCTACGGACCATCTTATCTTTATACCCTTACCATCCAGCAATCCGTTTTCTGAGGAAGGTCATAATTTAACCGAAACGTCAAAGAAATTATATGGATTGTTTGTGATGAAATAAAACAAGAATTTAGCATGAAGAGTGCCGAGTTATCTAATTACTATTGATTGGGGTGATACCCTACTCGAGCTTCTCCAGTGGAGTGAGGTGTATAAGAGATGTACCCAAGACTTGGGCCAGCAGTCAAAACTCCTGTCAATTGCATAGTTATCTCCTTTCCTATGGATAGAGAATAACTGAGGCTAACTTCTTTACTCTATGATATATTATATAATATGTTATATATTTAATAGAGATGAGCGAACACTAAAATGCTCGGGTACTCGTTATTCGAGACGAACTTTTCCCGATGCTCGAGTGCTCGTCTCGAATAACGAACCCCATTGAAGTCAATGGGAGACTCGAGCATTTTTCAAGGGGACCAAGGCTCTGCACAGGGAAGCTTGGCCAAACACCTGGGAACCTCAGAAAAGGATGGAAACACCACGGAAATGGACAGGAAACAGCAGGGGCAGCATGCATGGATGCCTCTGAGGCTGCATAATCGCACCATTATGCCAAAATTATGGGCAACAGCATGGCCATGACAGAGTGACAGAATGAAGCTAGATAGCATCTAAAACATCCAATAATTGACCCTGACACTATAGGGGACGGCATGCAGAGGCAGCGGCAGCAGCGGCAGGCATGGCAACATACCCTAAATGGACTCAGGCTTCAAACCAATGGGTAGCAGAGAGGAACCAAAGGAGGTGAGCAAGAAGCGCTCAAATAATATCGGTACATGATAAAAGTTTGCCAGTATATTTTGTGGATTACACAGCAGGGTGGCGACAAAGTTAACATGGAAGCCATGAAAACAACCCAAAATTCTGCCTGACACAGCTCGTTTGATAAGGGGACCATGTATGGAGGCAGTGAACTAGTAGTAGATTAAAGGTGCTGCAGTTAAAACTATGTTAGTTGGATCTTGGCATGGAGCTGGCGCTCCGCTGCCAGGCGAGCTTTCGCCAATCCAAGCCCCTGTCTCTAGGCTACTCCCCAAACAGCACTTCTAAGAACCTTTTGTATAAGATCAAGTGTAGTAGCGTTCTTATAAGTTTAGGATATGCCGGGTGAGGGGAATGTAAACAGATGCGCAAGAAGCGCTGAAATAATATCCCTAAATGGTAAAAGTTTGCAAGTATATTTTGGGGATTACACAGCAGGGTGGCGACAAAGTTAACAACTTTGATGTGGAATGCCCTGTAATAGCTCTTGGGCGGTGTGCCTTTTATCGCCTAGGCTCAGCAGTTTCAGCACCGCCTGCTGTCGCTTAGCAACGGCACTGCTGCTGTGCCTAGAGCTACCGACTGATGGCGCCATGCCCACGGATGGTAATTCGGAGGAGGAGGAGGTGGAGGAGGGGTGGGAGGAGGTATAGTAGGCCTTTGAGACCTGGACCGAGGTAGGCCCCGCAATTCTCTGCGTCGGCAGTATATGACCAGCCCCAGGGTCAGACTCGGTCCCAGCCTGCACCAAGTTAAGTGTAGTAGCGTTCTCATAAGTTTGGGATATGGCGGGTGAGGGGAATGTAAACAGATGCGCAAGAAGCGCATGATGCGCATGGAGCTGGCGTTCCGCTGCCAGGCGAGCTTTCGCCAATCCAAGCCCCTGTCTCTAGGCTACTCCCCAAACAGCACTTCTAAGAACCTTTTGTATAAGATCAAGTGTAGTAGCGTTCTTATAAGTTTAGGATATGCCGGGTGAGGGGAATGTAAACAGATGCGCAAGAAGCGCTGAAATAATATCCCTAAATGGTAAAAGTTTGCAAGTATATTTTGGGGATTACACAGCAGGGTGGCGACAAAGTTAACAACTTTGATGTGGAATGCCCTGTAATAGCTCTTGGGCGGTGTGCCTTTTATCGCCTAGGCTCAGCAGTTTCAGCACCGCCTGCTGTCGCTTAGCAACGGCACTGCTGCTGTGCCTAGAGCTACCGACTGATGGCGCCATGCCCACGGATGGTAATTCGGAGGAGGAGGAGGTGGAGGAGGGGTGGGAGGAGGTATAGTAGGCCTTTGAGACCTGGACCGAGGTAGGCCCCGCAATTCTCTGCGTCGGCAGTATATGACCAGCCCCAGGGTCAGACTCGGTCCCAGCCTGCACCAAGTTAAGTGTAGTAGCGTTCTCATAAGTTTGGGATATGGCGGGTGAGGGGAATGTAAACAGATGCGCAAGAAGCGCATGATGCGCATGGAGCTGGCGTTCCGCTGCCAGGCGAGCTTTCGCCAATCCAAGCCCCTGTCTCTAGGCTACTCCCCAAACAGCACTTCTAAGAACCTTTTGTATAAGATCAAGTGTAGTAGCGTTCTTATAAGTTTAGGATATGCCGGGTGAGGGGAATGTAAACAGATGCGCAAGAAGCGCTGAAATAATATCCCTAAATGGTAAAAGTTTGCCAGTATATTTTGGGGATTACACAGCAGGGTGGCGACAAAGTTAACAACTTTGATGTGGAATCCATGAAAACAACCCAAATTTCTGCCTGACACACCTCGTTTGATAAAGGGACGATGTATGGAGGCAGCTATATGGACGACTTTTGGAGGTAGCAATGGAGACAACGTGTGGAGGCTGCTATGGAGACAATTTAATTTGGATAGTGCCTGTATGTGGCAGTCCCAAACATTTTTCAAACCAGAGGAGCAGGTAGGTGGCCCTGCAGTAAAATGGAATAGATTGAGTGCCTGTATGTGGCAGTCCCAAAAATTGTTCAAACCAGAGGAGCAGGTAGGTGGCCCTGCAGTAAAATGGAATAGATTGAGTGCCTGTATGTGGCAGTCCCAAAAATTGTTCAAACCAGAGGAGCAGGTAGGTGGCCCTGCAGTAAAATGGAATAGATTGAGTGCCTGTATGTGGCAGTCCCAAAAATGTTTCAAACCAGAGGAGCAGGTAGGTGGCCCTCCAGTAAAATGGAATAGATTGAGTGCCTGTATGTGGCAGTCCCAAAAATGTTTCAAACCAGAGGAGCAGGTAGGTGGCCCTCCAGTAAAATGGAATAGATTGAGTGCCTGTATGTGGCAGTCCCAAAAATGTTTCAAACCAGAGGAGCAGGTAGGTGGCCCTCCAGTAAAATGGAATAGATTGAGTGCCTGTATGTGGCAGTCCCAAAAATTTTTTAAAACAGAGGACCGGGTAGGTGGCCCTCCAGAAAAATGGAATAGATTGAGTGCCTGTATGTGGCACTCACAAAAATTGTTTCAAACAGAGGACCGGGTAGGTGGCCCTCCAGAAAAATTAAATGCATGAAGTACTATAGCAAGAGCCAGTGGGCCCTGTCAAAAAATAGCCATTTTCCTCTGCTTTACTGTACAAAGAGGAGGAGAAGGAGGAAAATGAGGAGGAGGAGGAGGAGTGGATCAATTATTCAGGTTGAGCTTCCTTCACCTGGTGGAGATTGGAAATTCTGAGAAATCCAGCCTTTATTCATTTTAATAAGCGTCAGCCTGTCAGCGCTGTCAGTCGACAGGCGTGTACGCTTATCGGTGATGATGCCACCAGCTGCACTGAAAACCCGCTCGGACAAGACGCTAGCGGCAGGGCAGGCAAGAACCTCCAAGGCGTACAGCGCCAGTTCGTGCCACATGTCCAGCTTTGAAACCCAGTAGTTGTAGGGAGCTGTGTGATCATTTAGGACGATGGTATGGTCAGCTACGTACTCCCTCACCATCTTTCTGTAAAGATCAGCCCTACTCTGCCGAGACTGGGGACAGGTGACAGTGTCTTGCTGGGGTGACATAAAGCTGGCAAAAGCCTTGTAAAGCGTACCCTTGCCAGTGCTGGACAAGCTGCCTGCTCGCCTACTCTCCCTCGCTACTTGTCCCGCAGAACTACGCACTCTGCCGCTAGCGCTGTCAGAAGGGAAATACTGTTTCAGCTTGTGCACCAGGGCCTGCTGGTATTCATGCATTCTCACACTCCTTTCCTCTCCAGGGATGAGAGTGGGAAGATTTTGCTTGTACCGTGGGTCCAGGAGAGTGAACACCCAGTAATCGGTGCTGGAATAAATTCTTTGAACGCGAGGGTCACGGGATAGGCAGCCTAGCATGAAATCTGCCATATGCGCCAGAGTACCAACGCGTAAGAATTCACTCCCCTCACTGGCCTGACTGTCCATTTCCTCCTCCTCCAACTCCTCCAACTCCTCTTCTTCTGCCCATACACGCTGAACAGTGAAGGACTCAACAATGGTCCCCTCTTGTGTCTCGCCAACATTCTCCTCCTCTTCCTCCTCATCCTCCTCCACCTCCACCTCCTCCGATATGCGCTGAGAAACAGACCTCAGGGTGCTTTGGCTATCAACAAGGGAATATTCTTCCCCCGTCTCTTGTGACGAGCGCAAAGCTTCCGACTTCATGCTGACCAGAGAGTTTTTCAACAGGCCAAGCAGCGGGATGGTGAGGCTGATGATGGCGGCATCGCCACTGACCATCTGTGTTGACTCCTCAAAGTTACTCAGCACCTGACAGATATCAGACATCCACGTCCACTCCTCATTGTAGACTTGAGGAAGCTGACTGACCTGACTACCAGTTCTGGTGGAAGTTGACATCTGGCAGTCTACAATCGCTCTGCGCTGCTGGTAAACTCTGGATAACATGGTCAGTGTTGAATTCCACCTCGTGGGCACGTCGCACAACAGTCGGTGAGCGGGCAGTTGGAGGCGGCGCTGCGCTGCCCTGAGAGTGGCAGCATCTGGGCTGGACTTCCTGAAATGCGCACAGATGCGGCGCACCTTCGTGAGCAAATCAGACAGATTGGGGTATGTCTTGAGGAAACGCTGCACTATCAGATTTAACACATGGGCCAGGCATGGCACATGTGTCAGTCTGCCGAGTTGCAGAGCCGCCACCAGGTTACGGCCGTTGTCACACACAACCATTCCCGGCTTGAGGTTCAGCGGTGCCAGCCACAGATCAGTCTGCGCCGTGATGCCCTGTAATAGCTCTTGGGCGGTGTGCCTTTTGTCGCCTAGGCTCAGCAGTTTGAGCACCGCCTGCTGTCGCTTAGCGACGGCACTGCTGCTGTGCCTAGAGCTACCGACTGATGGCGCCGTGCCCACGGATGGTAGTTCGGAGGAGGAGGTGGAGGAGGGGTGGGAGGAGGAGGAGGCATAGTAGGCCTGAAACACCTGGACCGAGGTAGGCCCCGCAATCCTCGGCGTCGGCAGTATATGAGCAGCCCCAGGGTCAGACTCGGTCCCAGCCTCCACCAAGTTAACCCAATGTGCCGTCAGCGATATATAGTGGCCCTGCCCGGCAGCACTCGTCCACGTGTCCGTGGTCAGGTGGACCTTGTCAGAAACGGCGTTGGTCAGGGCACGGATGATGTTGTCTGACACGTGCTGGTGCAGGGCTGGGACGGCACATCGGGAAAAGTAGTGGCGGCTGGGGACCGAATACCGAGGGGCGGCCGCCGCCATGAGGTTGCGAAAGGCCTCGGTCTCTACTAGCCTATAGGGCAGCATCTCCAGGCTAAGCAATCTGGAGATGTGCACATTAAGGGCTTGGGCGTGCGGGTGGGTTGCACTATATTTGCGTTTCCGCTCCAGCGTCTGGGGTATGGAGAGCTGAACGCTGGTGGATGCTGTGGAGGATCGTGGAGGCGACGATGGGGTTTTTGTGGCAGGGTCCTGGGCAGGGGGCTGACTAGCAGCTGACACAGGGGAAGGAGCAGTGGTGTGCACGGCCGGAGGTGAACGGGCTTGTTGCCACTGAGTGGGGTGCTTAGCATTCATATGCCTGCGCATACTGGTGGTAGTTAAGCTAGTAGTGGTGGAACCCCTGCTGAGCCTGGTTTGGCAAATGTTGCACACCACAGTCCGTCGGTCATCCGGTGTTTCCTTAAAGAACCTCCACACTTCTGAAGATCTAGCCCTCGCCGCAAGAGCCCTCACCACGGGAGCTTCACTAGTTGACAGTGGCGCTGATGCACCAGCTCTGGCCCTGCCTCTCCGTCTGGCCCCACCACTGCCTCTTCCAACCTGTTCAGGTCGAGGACTCTCCTCCGTCTCAGAAGCACTGTGTTCACCCGGCCTCTCAACCCAGCTTGGGTCTGTCACCTCATCATCCTCCGATCCCTCAGTCTGCTCCCCCCTCGGACTTCCTGCCCTGACAACAACTTCCCCACTGTCTGACAACCGTGTCTCCTCATCGTCGGACACCTCTTTACACACTTCCACTACGTCAAGAAGGTCATCATCACCCACAGACTGTGACTGGTGGAAAACCTGGGCATCGGAAAATTGCTCAGCAGCAACCGGACAAGTGGTTTGTGACTGTGGGAAGGGTCCAGAAAACAGTTCCTCAGAGTATGCCGGTTCAAATGCCAAATTTTCCTGGGAGGGGGCAGACTGGGGGGGAGGAGGCTGAGGTGCAGGAGCTGGAGGAGTGGCGATTTCGGTGACATGGGTGGACTGCGTGGAAGACTGACTGGTGGTGGACAAATTGCTCGAAGCATTGTCAGCAATCCACGACATCACCTGTTCGCACTGTTCTGGCCTCAACAGTGCTCTACCACGAGTCCCAGTAACTTCAGACATGAACCTAGGGAGTGTAGCTCTGCGGCGTTCCCCTGCTCCCTCATCAGCAGGTGGTGTCTCACCCCGCCCAGGACCACGGCCTCTGACCCCTGCAGTAGTTGGACGCCCACGTCCCCGCCCTCGTCCTCTACCCCTAGCCCTCGGGTTAAACATTTTTAAAATGAGAGTTATAACTTTATTTTTTTTTTTACTTTTTTTTGTTTTTTTTTGTGTTTTTTTTTTTTTTTTTGTGTTTTTTGTTTTTTTTTGAGTTTTTAAAACCAAACAATGCTATCCTATTGCTATGGCTATTTTCTAGCCAAGTATCAAAGGAAGCACAGTACTATGCCAGATGAGATGACACTGAGTTATTGCCTAATAGAAATCCAACCCCTACTGAATTTTGCCACTTCAGCCTTTGCTATGGATATGTGCGCCACTAAGCGCAGAACACAGCGGTCGCAAGTCCCACTACAAATTGCTCAGAATTGGCAAGTACATGCACTGCAGAAACTACAGTCACCAGCAGATCAACCAGAAATCAAATATATAGAACGCTACTGTAGGCTTCAAGAAGCTGTTTGTATTCTCCTATGGCTATTTTCTAGCCAAGTATCAAAGGAAGCACAGTACTATGCCAGATGAGATGACACTGAGTTATTGCCTAATAGAAATCCAACCCCTACTGAATTTTGCCACTTCGGCCTTTGCTATGGATATGTGCGCCACTAAGCGCAGAACACAGCGGTCGCAAGTCCCACTACAAATTGCTCAGAATTGGCAAGTACATGCACTGCAGAAACTACAGTCACCAGCAGATCAACCAGAAATCAAATATATAGAACGCTACTGTAGGCTTCAAGAAGCTGTTTGTATTCTCCTATGGCTATTTTCTAGCCAAGTATCAAAGGAAGCACAGTACTATGCCAGATGAGATGACACTGAGTTATTGCCTAATAGAAATCCAACCCCTACTGAATTTTGCCACTTCAGCCTTTGCTATGGATATGTGCGCCACTAAGCGCAGAACACAGCGGTCGCAAGTCCCACTACAAATTGCTCAGAATTGGCAAGTACATGCACTGCAGAAACTACAGTCACCAGCAGATCAACCAGAAATCAAATATATAGAACGCTACTGTAGGCTTCAAGAAGCTGTTTGTATTCTCCTATGGCTATTTTCTAGCCAAGTATCAAAGGAAGCACAGTACTATGCCAGATGAGATGACACTGAGTTATTGCCTAATAGAAATCCAACCCCTACTGAATTTTCCCACTTCGGTCTTTGCTATGGATATGTGTGCCACTAAGAGCTAAACACAACGGTAGCAAGTCCCCCTGCTAATTCCTCACAAAATGGTAAAAGATGCAAATTAAAATAAAAAAAGTAGAACGTTATTGTAGCCCTAAGAAGGGCTGTTGGGTTCTTTGAGAATCACTCCTGCCTAACAGTAAGCTAATAGAACACCCTAACGCTTTCCCTGAGCAGCAGCAGCTCTCTCCCTAGCGGCATCCAGAGACAGAATGATCCGAGCAGCGCGGCCAGCGGCTAGTCTATCCCAGGGTCACCTGATCTGGCCAGCCAACCACTGCTATCGACGTGTAAGGGTACCACGTCATGCTGGGTGGAGTGCAGAGTCTCCTGGCTTGTGATTGGCTCTGTTTCTGGCCGCCAAAAAGCAAAACGGCGGGAGCTGCTATTTTCTCGAGCGGGCGAAGTATTCGTCCGAGTAACGAGCAGTTTCGAGTACCCTAATGCTCGACCGAGCATCAAGCTCGGACGAGCATGTTCGCTCATCTCTAATATTTAACCATTGATATATACATGCCATATAAAGTCACAAATATTTTTTGTTTTCATTCAGTAGCCTTAGAAGTAGTTTACAAGCACAATCATGAACTTATTAGGGAAATACATAAAAACATAGAGAAAAATAATTGCCCATGTATTTTTATATGGCAGCTATCATGACTTCTTGTATACTGAATACTGTTTTCAAAAGATTCACATTTGTTAATAAGTGTCAGAAAAGGTTAGTTTCTATGGAAACAGAATTTAAACTGCACAAAAGACTTAACACATTCATTGACACTCCAATTTGCACCTGGATTAGCGAAAGTAAAATATAGAGAGAAGAAATATTTGGTAAAATATTGATCCAGATGCATTCAGTGAAGGCAGACATTTTGAATTCTGAAGTAATTTTTTACCTTTTACGATGATGCTAATAGGTCAACATACTGTGATTTTTTTTACAGTTTTTAATATAGAAAATTAACATATATTTTGCTATATAAATTTAGATTGGGGTACATGTATCAAACTTTTGGCTTGCCTTTTTCTTACATTTTTTAGGCTTTTCATTGTGCTCATGTTCTCATTTTTTGTGCCTAAAACAGTCTCCTTTCAAAGTTCACCATTGTCTAGTTTTCTGCCGTGTTCCCTGAGTAACTCCAGATGTGAATGTTTGCAACTTTTTTTTAAAAGTCGCAATTTCGGTGCAAATATACGTCTGACTAGGTGTATAAATTGGCTTGGAAGTGATTGCGACTTTTGTAGACTATTTGTGATTTTCGTTTTAAAAAGCTGTAAATTCGCTAAAGAACAGAATAAGAAAAAAAACAGTAAGATACATGTGACCAAGAGAAAAGTCTCAAAAAACAGACGGACAAAGTCAGACTTATGATACATGTGCCACATTGAGTGATTGTACAGATATGTCTGGGAACTACAAAGGATTCACTTATGTGAGTGAATTTATCTTTTCCAATGGAGTTGAAGATAAGTGATGATGGAGCGATGATCCTTCTGCTTTACCTTTATGTACTAATGTACTATATTTGCATGAAATATATTCATTTGCATCTTCATGTCATCATTATGCAAAATTATTTTACTGAATTATTCCTATCATTAGTGTTATTCTCTTATTATTATTCTAGTGTTATTATTATTATTCTAGTATTATTAGTATTATTCTATTAGTATTATTCTATTCTAGATGGTCCTGGTTAAAGAAGAGCTTGAGTATATATGAGATATATACATATATTTCAGACTTTATTACTTTATTCAGACATTTATTTCCTTCTGAAAATTCCTTGTTCCTTTTTCTTTAGTTAGTTAATGATATAAGTTAGTTAAAGGGGTATTCCCACATAGACAAGATTCTTAAATGTACTCAACATAACACATTATCTAATTCACTGTTATTAACAAAAATACAGCATTTCACATTTTAATTCCAACCTGTCTCCATCAGTCCCTATGTTTACAATTTTGGTTGAGACATGGATAAAAACATAAACTCCCAACTATGGTCCCAACTATGGTTGCTTCTCTTGTACTGCATGGATGGGGGAGGGGTAGAAAGCAGAGAGCACTGTAGACAGAGGCACTTCCTTTCTAGCAGCAGCATGCATTATTGATTAGGTGAGGTAACAGAGAGTGTGAGTGAGTGAGAGTGTGTCTTATATCCTTTTGATCTGTGATCTGTCTCATTTCTATTTGTCAGATACTAGTAGAATTTTCAGGAGCTAAATAAAAAAGTGTATATAAACCCTAAACCCGGATAATCTAACACACTGTCAGCGCACAGCATCTCATAGCACAGTAAGTGTCTGCTAATAGAGTCCACACTCTGGGACTTTACACTGACCATCACTGATTCCAAAATAAGTGGTTGAGCATCACTAGGGGATTCAAATGTTTGAACTTTCTTTCGTGGGCAAATCCCTTTAATTAATGCCTCAAGGATCAAGCTTCTTGGTTGATACTAGAGATGAGCATATCAAACCTGATCTTTGGCCAAACCCGATCTTAAAAGTTTATTTTAGGTTGGATTACCCAAACACTAATCTTGGGTTTGGTGTTGCAACCAATCTTGGTTGTTACCCTTAGCAAAGCCGTTGGCGGCATTTAAATACCAGTGGCATGAGGGAGCTATAACTTTCCTGAGGATTATCACTCCCGAGCCAATATCGAGAGATACTCCACGGGAAGAGCACAAACTCTTAACAAAGCTACGTCTGATGATTAATCAAACTCCTCATAGCTATGATAAGGATGAGCTTACAGTTTACCTTACTGTATACCATACATAAAACATCTTAGATTTTAGGAGGATACAGGGAAAATCAAACTGTTTATTTGGTATTGGATTTAGCTGCCCATGTAATGCTGTGCTGAGGCATCATTAGATTAATAGCAGGCAGTAAACACAGAAAGAAATCTAGTAGTCAAGGTGACATCTGATCAGAGCTTTCAGGAGGCTCCACTGCAAGAAAATGTTTTACACTGTTTCATATGCACTGAGATCAGGTAACAGATAAAAAGATGGATCTTTATTATAATAATAATTATTATTATTAGTTTCTTTTACTTTCGCTGCCTCTTTAAATAAGCAGCGTGATAGGACTCTGTAAGTGGTAATTTAACACCATAAAGCCCAAAATTATATAAAATCAATTCTGGTTTTAAAAAAACAACTTTAATGATTAAACGCTAAATGTATAGATCAGGATTAGATTAGATTGTCGTTTTATATAATGACAGTTTTTTTTTTCTTGAATTATTTTGATAAACACTATTATAGTTGTGTATTGTTGAGCTATGGCTTTACATACAACCAACGTATATAGACCTAAACCTGCTATATGCGTTTATGTATGATTACATCCACAGAACATGCCCCTGGTCTTACATGTCGGGATTGATTTCCTTCCGAGTAACATAAGCCCAGCAATAAAAGTCAGGATAAGCTGAAGCCTAAGCAGAAAGACATCTATTTTATTACTGCTATGGGGCAATATGGTAAAGAGAATTGAAATCATGTGTAGCTGTACATTGCTGGATTTAGCTACTTTTTATTATATTACATGCATGAGAAAAAATGGAAATCTACCATATATTGGCTTGTCAGGTATGTGATGAGCCCCACTAGTGCACTGCAAAGACATGTACATTAAGTTATAGGATATTTCATAGAAAGTTATAATAATAAGCTCATTTTCTTAAGATCAGTATTGTATAACAGAACCAGGATAGATCCGATATCCAGCTGACTTTATTGACTGATAATTGGGGTCCATTACTTATTACTGATAGGAAGAATCACTCTATGCAATCATAATGTGAAATACCTAATACAGGCAGTCCCCTACTTAAAAACACCTGACTTACAGACGACCCCTAGTTACAAACGGACCTCTGGTAATTGGTAATTTACTGTACTGTAGACCTAGGCTACAATAAACAGCTAAAACTGTTACCAAAGGTGTCTGTAATTAAGATTTCTTGTTAATCCTGGTTCTTATGACAATCCAACATTTTTAAAAATCCAATAGTCAAAAAAAATTTGGCTGGGGTTACAATTATAATTATACAGTTCCGACTTACATACAAATTCAACTTAAGAACAAATCTGCAGAACCTTGTACTTAACATGGGGACTGCCTGTACTAGTATAGACCATTCACTGTGTATGTAACAGATGCATTGTGGTAGAAAATTTGGCCATCATTTTTCCAGATTTCCTATATCTTGTCCATGATTTACTGTATATCCTTTTATCCATCCCGTGAAAGTGGATGGTGAGACTTTGAATATATTTTATAGTAATTGTTAATTAATTGAATATTAAAATTAATTAGAGCATTTTTTGAGATTTAAAAATATTTAAAAATATTGAATTATGTTTAAAAGAAATCTACCATCAAAATCAAGAATGATAATCCAGGAACACTTACTCCATGGGCACCAAACAGTGGAGGGGGGGGGGATGCCAAAGGAGCAGGGGGGAGAGGGAAAATGCTACAGCATGGTGTAACACTCTGTGAAGCCAGAGCACAAGATATGGGATAAGTTACAGACCAATTTGACTGACCACTAGGCCTGTGATTTTGTGAATGGAGTGGTGGACTTTAGGTTACTATTAATTTTTTCCAGGAGTTGATGCCTCTAGCGGTTTGTATCTTCTATCTTGTGGGTTAAGAATATGTAAGAAATGTGTGACAACCTCCATAACAACCTCCCCACAAATGTAAATATTAGGATGATGTATATTTAAAGGGGTTTGCCCATCAAAGAAAGTTCTCAAATTTTAATCCCCTAGTGATGTTTATACAATAAAGATCATTTTAACCCCTTCCTTTAGAATTGTACTCATTTTTCTTGCAGATTAACTCCTATCAGTGTAATACTCCAGGGTGTGGGTGGGGACTCTCTGAGCAGACACTTCATGATCCCTCTAGTGCTATGAGATTCTGTGTGCTGACAATTTGGTTAGATTATCAGGGTACAGGTTCATCTACACTTTCATTTAACTTCTGAACAGTCTACTAGTATATGACACAAGAACACACTCAGCTTTACTGTCAGCGCTGCTATGTCACACACTCCCCTGGAATCCAGAGCTTATCTTGTTTGTAGAGAAGCTGCTCCTGTTTCCTCTCCACATTGCTATAAGCATGGCGGAACCAGATAGTGCCTGTGTCTGTAGTACTGTCTGCCTCCTACCTCTCCCCCCTCCTCTCGTAATGCAAGTTCAGTTAGAGAAAACCGTCCGACCATAGTCAGATTGAGGTCAGAACCAGGGACAACGAAAGTTGTTAACACCAGGACTGATAGAGACCGGTTGGAATTATATATGTGCAATATATATCTGTATAATGCAATATTTTTTTTATCTGTGTAGAATGCCCCTTTAAGGCTACTTGTGTGCAATATTGGGCCTCAAACAATGGAGCCTTGATTTGCTGTATCTGGCCCTTGTGTCATCAGTGTGTAAAATCCACTCACGCTACAATGACAATAGAAAAAGGCAGTCGGCTCATACATGGACTGTCTGTGGGAGCTCATTGAGATGCTTACGGCCACATTTTAGTCGATGAAACAACGCCTAACACACAAGCACATACAACGTTTGTGTGATGTAGCCTAAGGCCCCTTTCACACAAACAAATTGGGCAGATGGATATTGATCCCCATAGTTACCTATGGTGCCCAACCACAGTATGGTGATCCCACACATGTGTTACTGTACCATCCTGTCCACGGGGAAAAGATAGAGTGTGCTTTATCCTTTCCAATGTATGGCCGGGCACCATGCATCTCTACAGAGAGGGGAGCATCGCTCAGCCCTCCTTTCTCCAGAGCGTGGCTTCATACTTGACCAGGATAAGGGCCTAACTCTGTAGAGATTTCTTTATTGTTAACACAAAAATTGTGTTTTTAATATAATAAACTTTTCTTCCCTAATGTGATGTTGTAGTGGATGCATTGTATAGGTACAAAGTTCATAGGGTTCAGCCATTCATGTAGCATATAATACCTTGCTACTTAAGTGGGTGAATACATTAGACAAATGTATACATTGCTTTGTATCCCATTACTATCTTTATGCCTTTGTACAAATCTTAGCTAAATTTGAAGCTTCTCTGCATGGAAATTACTCTATGGCTGTCGTACAGATCAATGATCCCTATGACAGCCCCTCTAGCTTCCCCCATACATGAAATATTGTGTTATTTGCACATTAAGCATGAATAATACTGTATATATTACAATGTTATTATATGTTTGCAATGCATATGTTTTATTTTATGTGGTTGTAGTGCTTGTAGAGTAACATTTACATTGGGATAGTATTCATGAGCCTTCAGCATTGTCATTATGTTGTTTCTATTCCATGGTTATTATTCATTTTGACCCCTCTCCATGTGAAATCTAGCTGAATGTTTGTAAGTAATGATGGATATAATGGTTCAGTGATTAGAATTACATGTGTATTAAAAAAAAATGCAAAACATTCTAACAGGGGTCTATATGAATTTCTATGTTGTGGATTTCAGATTATCTCCAGATTCTTCCTAGACCTATGTAGAAGTAGGTAAAGGATATTTTTACTCCAACATTTTAAAAATGTGGACCACACATCAAAATACATTTTATATATTGATCTATACTTAGCAAAATCTACTAAAATTAGCATGAAGTACATATTTTAATCAAGCTGCCTCTAAATGGATTTTGGCTACAGTGATCTGAGCATGTTATCCACATCCAGGGCTTCTCTGCTCAAGCTTTGATTGACAGCTACCTTGCAGGATTGACTCTCTTGGCAGAGGGGAGTATGTGTCTTATGAAAAGCTGGATGTTTTCACCTTCCTTTTGAGCTAGCAGGTTTTCAGTTGTGCGTTGAAGGGTGGGTGACCAAGCCAGTCAGCTGCAAAGGGTGGCATCCAAGAACTTAAACTTAAATTTCCTTAAATTGCCAATCCTCAGTTCACTCAGGGCTGGTTATACTTTCTCCCGTTATCTATATTACTTCTGTCTCCTATGTTTTGATGGACTTGTGTCCTGTACCCAAACCATGAATCCTGCCTGTTCCAGAACCCCACATCTGTACCTGTGTGCCTGAGCCTGGATCCTGCCTGATCCAGAACCCTGAGCCCCTGCCTGTTTTTGAAATAATAAGCCTGGATCCTGTATGATCACGAACCCTAAACCCAAATTTGATCCAAAATCCGAAACATTAGCTAAGTCTATAATCTCTTTGATCCAAAATCATGAAACCCCTACCTGATCTGAATCCCTGAACCATTACCTGAGCCTGAATCTAGTCTGAACCCGGTGCCTATTTCCCCTATTATCTTGTGTTTGCACATTTATCTGTCTATCTGTGATACATTTTCTTATGTTCTGACCACAAGTTATCAACCAGTAGTCCCTTACCACTTTAATCAGAAATTTTTATATGTTGTTAGCAGCAGTAGGACTGGGGAAAAAAGGGTGTGTTTTTTAGGATTATATCTTCTGCAACTGCTCTGGGGAAGTGCCCTCTATGCAAACTTTTTAAGCATGATTTGGGACTTTTTTATATGTTTACTTCTTGATTTTAAAGATATATCAGGAGGAGCAACACTGAAAAATTCTTAAGTGGCTAACCTTGCTAGGAAAGTAAAAAAAAGTCGCAAATTTAGGCAGAAAAATTCTAATGCATCTAAAAAATCACATAACATAAAAAAAAGAGAAAATCGGAAGTTGAATGACCCACAGTGCGTCTTATCACAACATTTTTGTGCAGTTTGCAGAGTCTGGAGCTGTAACACAGTGAACACCCTTACACATGCTCTTAACTTTCTCTCTTTTTAAACTTCTCCACAGCCCCCTCCCATTTCTCAAATTAAATGATGTAGTATTCTTTTAAAGCTTTAACTCAGAGTTGAGGGTAAGTGCCACGTAATACATGGTATTCCAAAGAGCAAAATCAAACCATGGTCAGATAACACCAATACACACCAGGTTTTAATATAATTTATCTGGCACAATCAATAGGGCATAAATTATTAATATAGACAGCCAAAAATCTGTATTGGCAGCGCTCAGCCTTCCTCTAAGTGGCAATTTGAGCAAGCCTCCTGCATTGGCTGGGCAGTTAAAAAATCTGTTTATTTATTGCCTGGCACATAATAGTATTAAAAATAAAATTAGTTTCCTTTGTTGTCAGGTTCTTATGAGTAAAAGGAACACACAGTCAAAGCTGATTCCTTGAATTATGACTTGTTCAGGTCCTGAGCAGAGGAACGAGACTCCAATTTCTAGCTGGACTCTATGAATATAATAAAAATTAGTCCTGTTCCTCCCTTCAGGCCTTGCAATATATATTATTCAATTAATTGGCTTTGACTAGAGTGTTCCTTTAAAGGGATTTTCCCAGAAAACAAGTTAGGCCCTATAAAAAGGATAGGGCCTAACTTTCTGAACTATGGGAGTCTCAGTGATGATCAAAATTCTTGAGCGGCTAACCTTGCTAGGCAAGTAAAAAAAGTCGCAAATTTAGGAAGAAAATTTCAAATGCGTCTAAAAAATCACATAAGAAATCACATAAAAAAAGAGAAAATCGGAAGTTGAATGACCCCCAGTGCGTCTTATCACAACATTTTTGTGCAGTTCGCAGAGTCTGGAGCTGTGACACAGTGAACACCCCTACACATTTTTCTTCTTTTTTTGATCACAAACACATATACACGGTATTATTTTATTTTCTCGGTTTCCTCCTACGAACACTCACAATGCATTTTGTACTTCGAGTTCTTTTACTCTCATTCATACTCCAAGCCATGTTTAATGTCAAAGGCCCAAATAATAGAAATGCTCATAACCAACAAGCCCCTTCCTAAATATACTCTGATTAGTCCCATATGAATCACCTGCTTAGAAAACGCTAGGCACAGGCACAGGATAACGTCAGCAATGATTGAATATGACTAACATCTTTTATGGGGAAAAGTAGATGGGAAGTCAATACAAACTTTTTCTCATTTTCAGAACAAGAAAAATACATACTAGAAGTCCATAGAGGACATCGCTGATTACATCCGTAATATGCCAAAATGTGCAGAGATGGAGAGGAGGTGCAATCAGGAAAAATCCATTACATCCACTCTTCACAGAGCACTTATGGACCATTTTATGTTATATATGGCACATAGTCCTGGCATAAATCCACTTCTAGATATCTACTCATTTGTAAAGTCAACAAGGCAGAGAGACGCTTAGTACTGGAGCCACATCTTACCGGTATAGCGGGAAGCAATCACTTTGATAGTATTAGAAATGGGGTTATTATTGTAGAATAAGGCTTATTTGTACCTCTATTCCCCATATTTAGGATATAAGTACTTTATGTGTCATAGGTCATGTGCAATGACTGCAACAGAAATGCTCATCATGTTACTTTTCAGTAAAAGTCTGGTATTCTGGTGCCTGCATATACAGCTCCAAAATAAACCAAATTGTTACACTTTTTGGGATCTTTCAAAATGTCTCAGTTGATAGCCTGGCTCTACAGGCTAACTCTACTTTTCAAAACTGACGTGATGATGCTAAAGGTCGCAAGAGTTTTGCAAAAAAAGAATTTTTAAAAAACATATTTGGGGACATATTTTAACCCCTTAACGACCAGGCCCTTTTCAGTTTTTTCACTTCCATTTTTCACTCACCACCTTCAAAGATCTATAACTTTTTTTATTTTTCCACATTAAGAGCTCTTCGGTGGCTTATTTTCTGTGTAACAAATTGCACTTCATAGTGACGGTATTTAAGATTCTGCGCCATTTACTGGGAAGCATGAAACAAATTTCAAATGCAGTGAAAATGTTGAAAAAACACATTTGCGTTGTTTTCTTGTGGGCTTGGATTTTACGGCTTTCACTGAGCGCCACAAATGACATGTCTACTTTATTCTTTGGGTCGTTGCGATTACGGGGATAACAAATTTGCATAGGTTTTATAATGTTTTCATACATTTACAAAAATTAAAACCTCCTGTACAAAAATATTTTTTTTAATTTTGCCATCTTCTGGCGCCAATAACTTTTTAATACTTTGGTGTACAGAGATGTGGGTGGTGTCATTTTTTTGTGAATTTTAATGGCATTTTCATGACTCTAATTTTTAGGACCGTGCAACCTTTTTATCACTCTTTATTGATTTTTTAATATTTTTTCAAAATGGCAAAAAAATGCTTTTTTCGACTTTGGTCGCTATTTTCTGTTACCTGGTTAAACACAGTGAAAACCTATTATTAGTTTGATAGATTGGGCATTTTCTGACACGGCGATACCTAATGTGTTTATGATTTTTACTGGTTATTAATATTTATGTCATGGGGGTGATTTGAATTATTTGTTTTTTTTTAATAATATATTTTTTAAAACTTTTTTATTTTTACTTTTACTATTTTTCAGACTTCCTAGGGTACTTTAAACCTAGGTTGTCTGATCGATCCTATCATATACTTCTATACTACTGTATGGCAGTATATGGGGATTTTCCTCCTCATCCATTACAATGTGCTGGTAGCTGACATGGATAAGTGAGGAGGAGAGGAAACTGAAACACAGGCACACACAGGCTGCAGCTGCTCTGACCACACCCATGACTCACTACATGCTGCTGGCAGGGAGCCAGGTAATGTGAAAAAAGTAAGTTATTCAGAATAATGACAAAAGGAAATCAGCTATTGGAACCTGTCACCATGTAAAAATGGAATTCCTGGTGACACTTCTTTTGTGACACATAGGGGCACATTTACTAATAACAGTGCAGAGTGTACTAGGTGTAGTGTGCAGAGGGCGCCAGATTCAGGATTTCTGGTGCACGTTCTTCATGAATCTGGGTTTTGTTTCTTTTTTTATTAGGGGTTAAAGTGACCAAGAGTGTAAAAAAACTGTATTTGTGTAAAAAAACTTTTGTTTTTGTATTTGTAATGTAACATTTTTTTGAAATTTTGAAATAAGCTCAAAATAAATAATTTATGTTAATTTCCTAGTCTGTGACTTTCATTTTGATATATTTTATTTGTCTAGTCCCGGGCAAACAGAGTGACTCTGGTGATGTTTTTCATAGTGTAGTACAGAATTTTTTTACAAATTTTTGGGAAATATTGTGTAATTCTTTATATCTATCTATCTATTTCTCTCTCTCTTTCTCTCTCTCTCACATGACCACCAGGTCTATTGAGGCAATGTTGCTGCCTCTCTTCACTACATTTCTCTAATTCAGCACTAAGCAGTGAGGAAAGGAGAAGGCCATAGCGATAATAATCCGCTTCCCCCCAGGTTCCCTGGCTCTCTCTGACAGCCTGAGATCCCATCATGCTCCTGTGATCTGTGCAGGAGAAAACTGCAGTAACGCCGAAAGATACCCCGCACCGCCTGACGTCAAAAGTCATTGGGCAGTCAGGGACGAGTTAGTTAATCAAACTGGAGATTAGTTAACTATGAACACAACTTTTGGAACTGAATATGAACTGTATCATACAGTATATTATTATAAAGTTAGTGCACATCGCATTCACACAAGGAAACTCTGCACATGCATGAATAATATGATATTATCAGGTTACTTTACCTTTGTTATCAGTATAATGGAATCACTGAATAACAAGCAGAGGTACTAGATGCATTCTGTTGTTTCTTATAGCGGGCTGTTGACTGTATCCGCTGTATTATACTGTGACCCTTTGTCTGTCTTTTTTATGTTTTTGCTTATTATTAGTACATGCACATCAGTTCACCATTCAAGGGCATTTAATGTTCCACTTCAATGAATTTGGGGATTTTTTTCCCACACCTTTTTTCAGGTGCAGATAGGCATCAACCAATTAGCATATAATTCCATTGACTTGCTTTCACACGATAAGAGGGAAATTAAAAGCATTATTTAAATATTCATTCAAAGCATGTAATTAGTTATGGTGTTATATTAGTGATAATTGGATTGAGAGCTAAAGGGTCAATGATTCTGTTTGTTAAGGAAGTTCCGTTCAGATTGTCATCATGTATTTAGAATATTAAATGTGCCGTTTCCATGTATTAAAGATAATGTATTCCATGTTTGTGTTAGGCGTCTGCATGAAGGCTCTGAATTTAAAGGAATAAAAACATGGTTTTCTGCCCACATACAGAAGCATGATGAATATGTATTGAAATCAGGGCTTCAAAATAGACTATAATTAACTAAAAGAACATTTTTCACACATTTGGTATTTGATGTTTTTTTCATTTTAGTTTTATTATTGTGCACTACTGTTAGTAATGCCTTGTGAATAATCCAAATGTCCAGTCAATTTCGACCTTGCAGGGCTGTGGAGACTTACAGACACGGATGCTCCACTCGGGGATTCCGCGAAATATGAAAATAAGTTTTTCAGGATTGTAATGGTCTTCTTATCCTATCCTGGAAAATGTATTTGCAGATTTGCCAACCCTTACTGAGGAATCCAGTTAATAAGTGATGAGCTTACAATAATATGGAAACATCTGCAATGTGTTCTTCAAACATATTGTTCTTCACATACTATTGTGAAGAATACCGTTCGGCACGCGTGTCTTCCGATAAGTTAGCAGATGTACGGAACATCTGCAATGTGTTCTTCACTGTGTTCTTTCAATGTGTTCTTTCAGTGAAAACATCTGCAATGTGTTCTTCTTCAGTGTTCTTTCAATGTGTTCTTTCAGTGAAAAATGCTCGAGTCTCCCATTGACTTCAATGTAGTTCGTTATTCGATACGAGCACTCGAGCATCAGGAAAAGTTTGACCCGAGTAATGAGCACTCGAGCATTTTAGTGCATGTCTGAGTATACAAATATGTATATTTATACACACATATAGAGCATACACTCACCGGCCACTTTATTAGGTACACCATGCTAGTAATGGGTTGGACCCTCTTTTGCCTTCAGAACTGCCTCAATTCTTCGTGTCATAAAGGTGCTGGAAGCATTCCTCAGAGATTTTGGTCCATATTGAAATGATGGCATCACACAGTTGCCGCAGATTTGTCGGCTGCACATCCATGATGCGAATTTCCCGTTCCACCACATCCCAAAGATGCTCTATTGGATTGAGATCTGGTGACTGTGGAGGCCATTTGAGTACAGTGAACTCATTGTCATGTTCAAGAAACCAGTCTGAGATGATTCCAGCTTTATGACATGGTGCATTATCCTGCTGAAAGTAGCCATCAGATGTTGGGTACATTGTGGTCATAAAGGGATGGACATGGTCAGCAACAATACTCAGGTAGGCTGTGGCGTTGCAACAATGCTCAATTGGTACCAAGGGGCCCAAAGAGTGCCAAGAAAATATTCCCCACACCATGACACCACCACCACCAGCCTGAACCGTTGATACAAGGCAGGATGGATCCATGCTTTCATGTTGTTGATGCCAAATTCTGACCCTACCATCCGAATGTCACAGCAGAAATCGAGACTCATCAGACCAGGCAACGTTTTTCCAATCTTCTACTGTCCAATTTCGATGAGCTTGTGCAAATTGTAGCCTCAGTTTCCAGTTCTTAGCTGAAAGGAGTGGCACCCGGTGTGGTCTTCTGATGCTGTAGCCCATCTGCCTCAAAGTTTGACGTACTGTGCATTCAGAGATGCTCTTCTGCCTACCTTGGTTGTAACGGGTGGCGATTTGAGTCACTGTTGCCTTTCTATGAGCTCGAACCAGTCTGCCCATTCTCCTCTGACCTCTGGCATCAACAAGGCATTTCCACCCACAGAACTGCCACTCACTGGATGTTTTTTTTTTTTCCGACCATTCTCTGTAAACCCGAGAGATGGTTATGCGTGAAAATCCCAGTAGATCAGCGGTTTCTGAAATACTCAGACCAGCCCTTCTGGCACCAACAACCATGCCACGTTCAAAGGCACTCAAATCACCTTTCTTCCCCATACTGATGCTCGGTTTGAACTGCAGGAGATTGTCTTGACCATGTCTACATGCCTAAATGCACTGAGTTGCCGCCATGTGATTGGCTGATCAGAAATTAAGTGTTAACGAGCAGTTGGACAGGTGTACCTAATAAAGTGGCCGGTGAGTGTATATACATTACATATATGTTATTTACATGTTATGCTGTACAATGTGCAGCATAATATGTATCAGTGTCGGACTGGGTTTCCTTAGGCTTGCCAGAGAAAATCAATCTGTGGGCCCACTCTTCATTATCCCCCAGGATATATACTTTAGCAGCCTTCAAATGTTGTTTTCTGATGCACCTCGGGGGTTCAGTATTGCGTTGAGCCAGGGCCCACCAGAGGATCCTCTGGTACTCTGGTGGGCCAGTCCGACACTGATATGTATATGAAGGTACACATCCTTCACTCTTTAGTTAGTGTTTTCCTTTATCTGCTGCTGCCATAATTACCTGACATTCACTCATCTCCCACACACATGGCTTCATCCTGGAGCAATTGTATCTCTCATACACACACAGGCTGCAGGGGGTCGCCAGCACCAGGAAGTAGAGGAGCAAACACCAGGAATGTCACATCATTATCATTATACAGGCTGTCAGTTATGTATATAGGAGTATCTCATACACACAGGCTGCAGGGGACGCCATCAACAGGAAGCACATATAGGAGCCAGCACCAGGAGTGTCTCATCATTATACTGGCTGTCAGTCATGTGTATAGGAATATCTCATACACACAGGCTGCAGGGGACGCCATCAACAAGAAGCATATATAGGAGCCAGCACCAGGAGTGTCTCATCATTATACTGGCTGTCAGTCATGTGTACAGGAGTATCTCATGCACACAGGCTGCAGGGGATGCCATCCCCAGGAAGCACATAGAGGAGCCAGCACCAGGAGTGTCTCATCATTATACTGGCTGTCAGTCATGTGTATAGGAATATCTCATACACACAGGCTGCAGGGGATGCCATCACCAGGAAGCACATAGAGGAGTCAGCACCAGGAGTGTCACATCATTATACAGTCTGCCAGTCATGTATATAGGAGTATTTCATACACACACTGGCTGCAGGGGCCACCAGCACCAGGGTTGTCACATCATTATACAGGCTGTCAGTCATATGTATAGGAATATCTCATACACACACAACACCAGGAAGCACATAGAGGAGCCCACACCAGGAGTGTCACATCATTATACAGGCTGTCATTCATATGTATAGTAGTCCCACATCAGGTTATTTGCATACAGATTTAGGACCTGATAGTTTACTTTTACAGGCATGTAGAGGGACAATTTAGAGAAGGGGCAATGCTTTCTAATGGCAGTTTAAGAAAATATATTTAATTTTGCGGGGTTATTTTGACTGAGAGCTTCTCTTTAATAGAGATGGCCGCTCTCTATTAACTAGCCAGGAAGCCAAGTGGAACTACTTTATTCATAACTTCCCATCCAGTGTGCGATTATAAGATGGCTTTCCAACGCTCATAATCAGTACCAATTTTACTAAGAGCTGGAGACTCTTAGTTAATCCGGTGTGCAGCCTTAACCCCTCCCCCATTGTTATTGTTGGAAAAACTTTTTATAATAACACATCACATGATGGAATATTAGTGACATTGTGTACTTGAGCAGAAAACCAAAATATGGCCGTTATAGTAAGGCTACTGTATAATTTAAAAGAGAATAATCTTCTAGTCAGTATAATATCTCAATAGCTTCTATAAGGACTTTTCATTATACAAAAAATGACAGTCACAGTGATGATGTGACAAAGTAATGGATATGAGGAACACAAAAGTCATTGAATTCCTCTCCAAGTGGATTTCTATAACCTAGAGCAAGTATATTTTAATTAATAATTAACTTGCCTAACCTCTTAGAAATCATTGTAAAATAAAATAAAAAAATGTAGGTCATAACGTGTATCTGGTCTACAATTACATTTTTTTTCGGCCCCTTAGGTCTTATACTTATTACAGTTGATTAATTTCCTGCTAAGCTTTCAATTTTTCTCGGAGTGATGAATTGATTCCGAATGCACTTTTTATTCTTTTTATTAGAAGCTTCATTATATATATATATATATATATATATATATATATATATATATATATATATATATATATATATATATTACAGTATATAGTTGAGGTGTACATGTAGTTCTTATTTTATTATCTCTGAGACCTGCCAATCGCTTGTATTACTGCAGATGTAATCTGGCACAATATAAAAAGATTCCAGACAATGCAGAAAGTAATTTCACAGGGAATGTTAAGTGGAATTTAGGGAGGATTAACATATATTAACTTAGTAGGTAAGGTAGGAGTCAGAGGGGGAGAACAGCAGATGAGAAAATATGTCAATCTGCAATGTTAATAAACTATAGAGAGTAGGAGGTGGATTAAATGTTACTGCGGTGTGTCATGCATTCAGAATCTTGATATCAGCTATTGTTTTAAAGAAGAGAAGAAGAATATATTACATTTTCGTCTCAGCTATTTTTAGACCTTTTCTTTTCACTGTAGAAGAATTTCTTGCCGGGAAAGGATTTTGGTGATTTTCATAGTGGAGATTCATTCTGATCTCAGGGATTTGTTTTCTATAAGACATTACTGTATATGTAGTTATATTATGTCTGTCTGTACTCTTTGGTATAATATAGGGTAAAATGTAATAAAATAAATTAACATGTAGATACTGCTATAAAGAATAACAATAAAAGGAATCTCATTGTCATAGTGGAACCACTAGAAAGTGGTAAATATGAACATCATTTTACAGTACTTTGGCCAAGATGGCTTTACACATGAGAACACTATCTACTAAAAGCTAATCTCTTCCCCAGGGATTGGTTCTCATTAAAGAGGTTGAGCTGTGTCTGATGTCTTACTAGCAATGCTCTATGGGAAAAAAGAACCCCTTAATCTTCCTCAAGGGTGTCTAACCCAACCAATAACCCTTTCTGTACTTACAATGGTCATCGGCTGCCTACATATGGGTTCCAGTGTTTGCTAATATCTCATTTAATCCATTGTCTGGACTCCCTCTGGACCTCATCTCATTCGGGTAATCTTATGCTTTCCAGATTTCTATGCAGCAGCTTGTATCTTATTCTTTATCTTCATTTGGGATTTTTGTCCATCTCATTTTGTGTACCATGTTTTCCATGTCTGCTGCCACTGGAGCATACTAGTGACTCTTCTATTTTAGTGTTGGTCCTAGGGGGTCCTTCTGCAGGTTGTCAGTCACTATTGCATGACTGCACCTGCTATGTTTTCATCACGAAAGCAGTTGATCTGCTTTTCGTGTTTTTAATTGGTTTTATATTGTCTGTCCATTTGATTTTCCTATGTTTGTATTTATAAATAAAGGATTTATTATTTCTTAGCTACTTGACACATGTTTCTGTTTTTGGTTCTAATATCTAATTTAAGGCAAGTTGCAAGAGAAGGTAAAAGGAAAGTAGAAGGATAACAGGACAGCTACCATCTGTAGATGAATCTAGCGTAGATGTCTTCCATCTGACTTTCTTGAAAAATGTATCAAGGTAGATCTGGGAAAATATGCAAAGTTTTCCAGGATGGGATAAGGAAAACCACGCCTCTTTTAGCTACCTTGTAAGGCAGCTCCCATGACATCAAGCATGACCTACAAGAGGCCTTATGACATAATGCGGGATTATAACCAAACCAGTATATCTTTTCCAGAAGGAACAGACTCCCAGCTGTAGACAGCACAGTTTCAACCTGATTGGGTCTCCTCAGTACAGTGTAAGGAACTGGTTTGGCTGGGTGAAAGGCTTGTGACTTGGGTCAGAAAGTAAGAGTTCTCCTTACTCAGACGGCCAATTTAGGCTACCATGTAGGGGTGTGGATTTTTATAGCCATGCCTCATAATTCTTCATCAAGTCATAAGGCAACTTGTAGGTCATGCTTGATGTCAAGGGAGCTGCCTTACAAGGTACCTAAAAGAGGCGTGGTTTTCCTTATCCCATACTGGAAAACTTTGAATATTTTCCCACAATCTCCCTAGTGGAGCATCCATGACTATAAGACTACACAACGGCCTTAATTGGCAGTCTCTTTAAGGAGAACTCTTACTTCCTGACTCAAGGGAGATCAGCTGATATAACCAGAGGGAGACACATGCCAATGCTATGGCTAAAAAGTTTGATAACATGGCATACATTTATACAGTACATATATATTGAGCAATGCCCATTGATGTGCCTCTCAATTATGACTTTAGAGAACAATTTTAAATTTGGGTTTTCTATCATATTTGTAATATAAAACAATGCTCCATACAGCTCACCTGTCTCCCTATGTCAAACCATTTTCATGGTTTCGATATGCAACGGGCAGTTAGATACATCTAAACTGCTGTGTTGATACTCCAGTTGACTCCTGTCACTGCAACAAAGCTTCTTTCTTTAATTAAACATCTTTAAACCATCCTAAATAGTGTAATTGAACCAAGAATATCTGACGCGTTTCAAGCATTGAGTGATGTTAATCATAGCATAGCTTAATTGACATCATTTTCCCTAGTATGACCTTTTTGATGGGTCAACCTCTTAAACCAAACTGTAAGTCAATAAGAAAAAAATAGGATAGCTACTTAGGCCAAAACTTGAAAAATGAATATCACAATAATATAGTGGGTTTTGTGCTAAGTAATAATTGACTTCAGCTTGATAAGCGGAATGATAATCAGAAACATGAAAATCCTCCTTTTAACTATCTTCAATAACTGATCATCGTTTTCTATTGCTCTGCCTATTGCAAGTACAATCCGCTCGGCATTCTGTGATCTGGAAAATTGATTCATGAATACTCAATAGGGAAATTCTCTGACCTTTTTATACATTGTATGCAGAATACTATCATAAGGTAATTGCTATATTCAGTGTCAAGCATTTTAGTGTACTCTCTGGAGAGGAGAACTCATATAAAGTACATGGATGGACCTTACTAAGGCATTAGCTTTGCTAAATGCTCCTTATCTTGCAGTTAATATTTCTATTCATTTTGCAAACAGAAACATATAAAAAAGTACGCTGATATGATATCTAAAAATAAAATGAATCGAAAACAAGAATATCACAAAGACCAGTTACTCTACTTATTTCTACGAGCAAAGTGTATATGAATAGAAAAGGTCAGAAATGAATATAACACTAATCTCTTGCTTTTATAATGAAATATTCTAGTATTTTCATCTTATTTAAGAACATTTCATCCTTTTGTGTTATCCTTAGAATGGGTCATCAATGGGACATTGGTGATGCTCTGATAGCCAGTATGAGGGAGAATGGAAGCAGAGCCACTACACAGTGCAGCTCCCTCTACTGCATTGATAAAGCATTGGAGGTTACACTGAAGAGTAGATCAATGGGTGTCTCAGCTGTATCACCAATCTGATATTGTTGACCTGATGTAAAGGGGTTTTCCAGGAATTCTGAAAAACCTGCTTAGGGGGTGGGTAAAAAAATTAAAGTGCACTTACTTCCAGTTTTTGAACATGGGGAGAGTAAAAATAACTGGACTGCACATCCACACTTCATACAGCGATCTATTGCCACTAGATTATATTTTCTTAGTTACATGTTCTTAGTTACATTTTGATCAAATTGTATAATCCCACTAACCACTCTTGGGTCCTTGTTGTAGTGGGTCTCTACACTATTGTGTTCGGCATCACATGGTATCCACTGCCGCTGCAGCACAGCACTAGCAGGAACCAATACCCAGTTGCGCCCCAGTACCCATACTGGCAGACATAGCCCCCATGGCTTTGGTCCCAATAGTAGCACACCACAGAAGAAGCAGATACCATGCAATACACCACATGAACAGAACTAAAAGTCTCACCATGTGTGAACAGCTCTTGAATACTCAATGTCTTATGTGGTCTCAGGCACTGGCTAAGAGGAAGTATGCTGCCACTATAAGCAGTTTCATGCCAATTTTAAAACACCTGGGTCAAATGGGGCAGGGTGCTGGTATCTAGCAAAAAATAAAATAAATGAAGGGTAGAATATACTAAACCAACATTCGGAGAGAAAAATGAACTGGTTCCACACATCACACAATGATCTATTGCTGCTAGGCTACATTTTCAAAATGACTTCTAGTTTATCGCACATGTGTCCAGGTGGAAATTTGCAGCGGAGAAATTAATCGCTTTTGCTAATAAGTGGCATCCAAAGACCACAGGTCTTGTGACATTTGATAAAGTTATATCCTGCGCTAGTTGGAAGCCACTCATTGGCTGAAGCAAACTCCCCGACCCCCAGGAATTTAAAGGCCACAGGTACCCCCCACATACATTTCAAGAATTCCTTAAACATTCTTTTAAGGATAAAGGGTTATATTAGAAAAGTGAAAACGCCATTGAAGTCTTCTACTTTAGTGATTTACAGTTATACAGTTTTAACCTTCAGATTATCTCATCTGTTGTTGTCTATAATGTACAGTATACACTTTACACAGATAGGAGACCGAGCTGTTTCAACCTCAACAATAATATATCTATCAGTCATGGAATCATATAGCTGAGTATTCATTAAAGTAAGATTACATTGTAATGGCGTTGTAGAGAATTGGTTTCTTTTGCTCCATTCACTTCTATGAGAACAACTCTCCCGATTACGGAACAACTCTCCCCCACAGTACATAGGAAGGTAATTGAGTAGAATTTGGAACTCAACATTACACATGTACTTTATCCACTATTGTGGGGAATTTTAGTTGCAGATCCTTGCAGGTGACACAACAATGGGTGGTATCAATGAGTGACACAATATAACAAAATTGTACTGACAAAATTACTGTATCTGGACATGATCAACCAGGAAAAATGCCGCAGGAAAGGCAAGTTTTGCTCTTTGTCTCAACAAACTGCATTTTTTCAAAATGAGTCTTCCCCGCTGCAGTATCTATAGAAAGCCGGATAATAAATGATTTAATTTTTGTTCCTCTAGACCTTATGTCTGACTGATCATAATACCCACCTCATGAGTGTTAAGCAAGGTTATACAAACCTGGATCATCTTAACATTCATTTATCCCTGCAGTGCTGACATATAATGCTAAATTGTGAACATTACTTTGCTCATTACATGAAATTATCACCATTATTATTTTAGTAGGCAAATATATTTCTTGCTTACCGATGAGCCCTAAGACAGTAATCTGCTCAGTTCCTCATCCAGTGTAACTATATAACAGGCACTAAAGGTGATATATACCTGGTAAGTGCTAGTTGCATCATGACCTTAAAGTTTTATCGGAGTTGAATGGCCAAGCAGATGGGCTTCTTATACTGGGGTTTGGAACTTTTGTTATATAACTTCCTGCTCCTCTCGCTACCCAAGTGTTGTCTGCATTCAGCCAGTGGAGATAAAAGCACTTCAGCACATAATGATATTTATGTATTGCTAGGCGCATCATAGAAATGTGTCTGAGTGGACTATTCGAGTGGCTTATCAGTCAGGAAAATACATTCAACATCCAGAATGTTTTTTCAGTTTTCGCTGGTTAAACAGATGGAAGTTTTTTTAGCTTGTCATTTTTTTCTTCTTCATAGCACTAACATGGAAAAATATCAGCAGAAACAATATGTGCTCCATTCATAGACTTCACTAGAGTTTAAACTTGTATAGTGTTACTAATCCATAGGTTAGATAGCTGAGACTACACAGGAGTAACCACCTTGACTGATGTTAAATCCTTCCATTTTAAAGGTTTAGTCTCGGTTTATTCTACCTATTATTTGTTTCCTTTAATTTGTACCCAACGTTTAAGCCATGTTGGTGTCCATCATTGCATCATAAGCCATGTTTCTTTTCAAAAAGCCACAGCCTTTACCTGCTAAGCCACACCCACTCATTGAAAGAGGCTTAAAAAGTAACTGCCCCATAGAGTTTCACTTTAAAGTATGTGCCATAAATACCCTTGACACCTAAGATATAGAATATGTAGGAATATGAACCATTATGTCCATCTCAAAATACCTTTTTTTTCTTGCTCAGAAAGCATAGTAAACTAAATTTTTTACAAGAGAAGAATTCTACATCTGTAGCACTCGATAGTGCGACTTGATAGCACCATCTGTCAATTCCAGGACTGCCTGTCAATTTAAGCAATTTGTTGGGCAGAGCCTACTGTGGTAGATATGGCAGGTTCACACACAGCCTAAAACCTTATTGGCCAATAACTATAATTAGCCTTTGAGTGCAGAAACTCCTGGAATTGGAGGAGCAAGTGCACTCCCTCAAGTAGAGCCTGAAGAGCCCCTCAAGACAGGAAAGATTGTGAGCCCTAGGCTTCCCATAATCTTGGTCCTTGTCTACTTGCCTCCCCTGACCTAAACTGCAGGTGACAACAGGGCAGTGGTCCTTAAATGGATCATGGATAAGTGCACAGTACAGTAAGGCAAGCAAACAAACAAACACATACAAGACAGACAACAAGGCAAAGTCTGATAAAATGGGACAAAAAACCAACATGGGGTTGAGGTACAAAATTATAAGGCAGAAGAAGACTACTTATGGTTCAGACACAAATTGAGAATCATAGCAAAATTGCAGCAGAGCATCACAGAGTCTTACAAATAGATAAAAAGTCAAAGTCAATAGCAGGCACAGATAATATGAACTGGTACCTTTTCTGCCTAGGGAGGCTTTTCAATAATCAATCAAACAGTCTACTGCAGAACATTACACCCGGTTGTGGTGCTCACCTAGTAAGACTGCAGGACCTTGCTCCACAAAAAAAAGGAAGGTCAAATAGATTTTTCTTACCATTATTGTAATAGGAAATACTATATTAAAATTTGTGTGTATATTACAATGTTGCAATTTCAATGTTGTGGAGTTTATGTACACTTAAATATATATTTTTTGCTAGGACACATTTTTAGTTGAATTGATAAAGATACTACTTTTGCCTTTTCATCTATACCCACTTCTTTTTCTGCACTGTGTTATATTGACATTGCTAGGACCGTATCAGCTACACATATCCACATACAGTTTTCAAGCCAAACAAGGGTACTATATATATATATATATATATATATATATATATATATATATATATATATATATAGTGCTAGGAAGAGACCTTACGCAGCAGTAACATGTTGATGTTAGGAAAAGAGTTGTCTTCTGAACTCCCTGTCTATTGGCAGAGTTTTCCATCAAGAGAACAGAAAATGATTCTCTGTTCTGTAACCGTATGTGATGCTAGTTGCAGAGATTTAGATAGATGAAAAGTGAAGATAATTGTTAGTGAAATCCTTTATTGGTGTTACATAGATAGCAATGTATTGAAGATCAGAATTATTGCTATAGGGGGTCCAATCTGTGTGGAGCCCACAAATATTATCCATGGTTAGTTTTGAGCGCACCCATTGTAATTTGAAATCGTCTGAGTCCGGCAAAACCTGAATTTTAAAATGAATTTTAAAAAAGAAAAATACCCATAATTGATGCTGGCACCGATCACGGGATTTAAATCTTTATGATTCCGGCAGCGCTGCATGCAGCCATTTCAGGAAGGAATGTCGCTCCCAATGATGTCATCTCTTGATGACGGCATGTCAGTGTTGATGTGCTAATGTTCTATTGCTTTAGATGCCACTAGAGTTAACATCTGCAATAAGGGCCAGCAATGATTGCGGGTATTACAAGCAGTGGGAGGGGGGGGGATTGAGCCAGACCTGGAACCCAAACTTTGCGATTTATATCTGCTCAACTCTATACATGATCCAAGGTAGGTGTTTGGTGATGTTGTGGTTTATGAGTTGTAGTCCAAGAACCTCGTGCTAGTGATGCTGCATATTAATATTTGTATAAATCCCATCTACTTTACTGCTTATGTAAAGTATTGAGGAGTAACCTGCCACCTTAAGACATTTTCAGTTTTGTATCAAAAAGCTGCAAAAAAACATCCCCAATGGGGCCATCATACAAAGAATGGCGCATTCGGTGCAAAATATTTTAGAATTCCTACAAGAATCTGACAGTTATAGTAAAATTTCTGCCCTAGCCTGCTTTCTTCTCCATCCTTTAAAAAAAAAAAAAAAAAGCATTGCCTAAAAGTTGAAAATTAATTTGCGACTTTTTCATGCCTTATACTCCAAAAATCTGGTCCATATGACAACGGGGCACATTTACTTAAAACCCGAAGCGAATCATGGCTAATCGCATTAAAAAAACAGGTATTTCCTGGCTGCAGAGAGCCTGTAAGGTGTTGTAGAATGTTGTGCCATGCTCAAATATGCATAGGGGACATGGTTTGGTCTTCAAACAATTCTGTGTTTTAGTATGACACACACATGACAGCTGCTGCTCTAAGAAACGCTTCTCTCTTTAATTACATGGGCACTTACAGGGGGCAACTTGACCAAATATGTGAAGCAGGAATGCAGGCTGACAAGGTAACATTTGTGGCAGCTCGAGAGGACTGAGATTCCACTATAACATCAAAGAGTGCATTTTTTTTACACTGACATCAGATGAATCCATAGATTATGACAGAACCTGTTCTGTTAAAAGTAGATACATGTAGAAACCCCACAAAAGAGGGTGTCGGCAGTAATTTTGCATTGACGTCATTGATCATTTTGTCCTTCATTTCATCCATCAGTGTCAGCTTTCAATTGGTCAATAATCTATCAGTATTGCTAAAGCCAAAAACAAACAGTTGATCCAAAACACTGATGACCAGTAAATGGGATATTTGCATGTCCTCTGTGTTCTGTGTCCACTCCTGCTTTTGGCTATCAATCCTGAGGCTTTTCATTCCTTCTGACAGATGAAATGAAGGGGAAAACCAAACATAGTGGCAACGTCATAGAGCAGTGGAGGGTGAAAACAGCATTATGGAAATCACAGAGTGTTCAATGCAGCAGCATGAGTAGGCCGCAGAGTGGCAGAATTACAAATTATGGAGGTGGCAGCAACATCGTAGGCTGCAGAGTGGCAGAATGACAAATTCTGGAGATGTCAGAAACATGGTAGGCCACAGAGTGGCACAATGACAAAGTGTGGAGATGGTGACAGCAGCAGCAGGAGGTCTGAGTGTGGCATAATCACAGTGTGTGTAGGTGGGCGGCAGCAGAAGCATAAGGCCACAAACCCAAAAAACTGACAAACCTGGACTTTGAGCAAAAATCACTCCATCAACTATGTGGATTTGACACAGATTTCTTGATATCTTTTCAAAGACAGACGCTCTGGACTTTGAGCAAAAATCCCTCCATCGGCTACTGAGTACAAGCAGCTAGATGCTATAGACAGCACATGCAGTATGAAATGACGGGATTGCAAATGGTCGTCTGTTTTTATAGGGCTGTGACATCACATAAGCCTTCCTGTCGCTGATTGGCTTACATGTCTGCACATGTGATAGATGGTGTCCCTTTCTTCTTTCAAGAGTTCTCTGCCCCATGTAACACATTGGGGCAGATTTACTTACCCGGTCCATTCGCGATCCAGCGGCGCGTTCTCTGCAGTGGATTCGGGTCTTCCGGCGATTCACTAAGGCAGTTCCTCCGACGTCCACCAGGTGTTGACTTCCACCAGGTGTTGCTGCTGCGCTGAAGAGCATCGGAACGCACTGAAGTTCACCGATCCATCGTGGGTGAAGGTAAGCGCGAGTCGAGCGACACATTTTTCTTTAAAAATGCAGTGGTTTTTCCGAATCCGTCAGGTTTTTTTACGTCCACGCCCCGCCGATTTCTGTCGCGTGCATGCCGGCGCCGATGCGCCGCAATCCGATCGCGTGCGCCAAAATCCCAGGGCAATACAGGGAAAATCGGCGCAAAATGGAAATATTCAGTTAAACTGTCGCAAAAACGCGAATCGGGCCCTTTGTAAATGACCCCCATTGTGCTCACTGCCATTTTGCTAATAAAGGGGGGGATTTGTTCCCATAAATCACCGTAAACTTTGGATTCGTGCCAAACCAAAGTTTTCCTGAAATTCTAAACTAATTCCACTTGGGTTTTTCAAATGGGTTTTTTCACCATTTTCACTCTATTTATAATTAAATACCATCCCTATGAAGTACAATTTGTTACACAAAACACAAGCCATCACAGAGCTCTTTACGTGGAAAAATAAAAAAGTTATAGATTTTTGAAGGGGGTGAGTGAAAAATAGAAGTGAAAATACTAAAAAGGGCCTGACTAACAATGCTTGCTGAGTTACAAGTCCTCCCCATAGCACCTCAAATTAGCTGCCAGTAGGTCACTGTATCTTAATTGCAGTCATTTTTCTGATATGCAAATTAGCTTTCTGACTATGTCTTCTGGTTTTGACTCTTCTTTCTCCTGGGCTGCCAGTAAACCACGCCCCCATTTTTTGAGTTGCATTCATGTTCTTTAGCCTCCTAAAATAAGCAAACTGTACCCCTACTGTACTGTACTGTATGTATGTGGTGACATGAAATCATAGCAGCCACCTTAGGCTGGAAACTGCTGTGATTTCATGTGATCAGATACATACATGGGATACATTTTGTAAATGTAAAGGGTATAGGGACTTTGATGACATCACCCTGGTCACATGAAATAAACTCCTGTATAGTAAAAAGGCAAAGGGAGTAGTAGATGGGAGGTGTTAGAAAGCAACCCCCCCCTCCTCTGATTCCAGGTAACATAAGCTAACATTGATTTGTGGATGTGAAGCATCTAGCTAAAAGAAGGGTGTCAGTTAGTTTATAGGCTCTATGGGAACGTGCCACTAGCTGTATATGTAAAAATGTGGTGACAGGTTCCCTTTAAGCAGAGATCTAGATGACAGTACTCCTAGGGAGTCTCCAACATCTCACCCTAAAGCCTCGCTATAACATTTCTTGATAAGGCATCTACAGTATTTGTATATTAAGAGCACCATATAAATGGAAGAATATCACATGGTGTTCTGTATCTACAGTATCTATCTGCTGCTGAGCTTTTCTCATTGTATTCTAATTCTTCATTTGCATTGCTTCTAGGGTAATACACCCACGTAATGCGACAACGTGCTTTATCCCCGGAGATTTGCTTTTAATATTAAATAAGGCATCTTAGCCCTAGAAAGGTATTTGCCTAGTCTGACTTTGACCTTCTCATGATACAGTATTAGAAAACTGAGAATCTCTAATTAAATTGCTCTTAAACAATCTGCAACATAATAACAGTTATTATACCTTCCCTTATCCTCCAACCGTTTATGACCACTGTCAGAGGCTTAGTGAATCCAGAGCCGTAAGACTGATATATCACATTTTCCATCGAGTTTATATTTTAATCCATCTCTGTGTTTTTAGGTCATAGGCAAAGCTATGGATCTAGACTCACTTTGCTTGGTCTACAGTATAAATCCTGCAATGAATATATAACAGTGTTACACATGGTAGTTAGAGTGGTAAGACTGGTGCGATGGATTAGATGATCTGTTATAATTGCAGTCTTGTCTTCACAGAGTTATCATAATGTTTACAGGGAAATTGCTTGAATTACTGATGGCCATTGGCACCACGAAAGGTTATGGCAATGGGTGAAGATATTCACTCTGTGCAAATAAAATACAATCCAAGCGATTACTATGTTAAAGGATTTAGGTAAACCCTATAGACAATGGACAACTTACCTTCCCTTAAATAGGTTGTCCAAGGGTTGAAAAACATAGCTGCTTTTTTTCTAAAACAGCGCCACACCTGACCATGGTTCGTTCAGGTATTGCAGCTCATCGGTATAGAAATGAATGGAGGCCAGTTGCCGTCCCACCCACTAACCATGGTCAGACGTGGAGCTGTTTTTGGAAGAAAGCAACTAGAGATAAAATCAAACCAATCTGGATAAATGTTGCTTCAATTGTTCTTTAAAGTGGCTTAACCCTTTAAGGATGGTGGGCTTTTTTCTCTCATTTCCTCACTCTCCAACTCAACCCTACCTTTGTCATTTTTCTGTTTAAAAAGCAGGAATTATTTTTTTGTACAATACATTTTACTTCTCAGTGATGTTATTTATTATTCCATGCCATGTACTGGGAAGCTGGAAAAAAAAATCATAATGTGGTGAAATTGGCCAAAAAAACCCCATTTGTGTCACTTTGTTGTGGGCTCATTTTTTACATCTTTCACTGTGCACTCCAAATAAAACCTCTGCTTTAGGCTGCATTCACACACATGTATGGGGGATGTATATATGGCCGACGTATATACGGCCGATAGACGTCCCCCATACACTTCTATGGGCTCACGTGCGGCACCGTACCGCTATGTGGCCAGGGAAAAGATAGGACATGTCCTATCTTTTCCCGTATTACGGCGCTGTGGCCCATATGTTCCTATGGATAGGTGCGGGGGTGAGCTGCGCTCACCTCCTTCTCCTCTCCCCGTGCACTGCCGTGTGCCCGGCGTGCTATGGTACGGGGGCAACGGCAGTGTGCATTCTTTGGTTCGGTACGATCAAGGTGATACCAAATTTATATATGTTTCAATACAGTTTCAAATAAATAATCAAATGTGTATGAAAACTATTTTTTGCCATCTTCTACATTTTCATACTATGATGTGTACGGAGCTGTGTGAGGTGTAAATTTTTGTGAAATGAGCTGAGGAGAACATGTGGTGGGAGCGTCAACAAAAGGTCAGAAACCCAATAGTCAAAGTCCCCCAGAATCTTCTTTTCTTCAATGGTTTTTATGTGTTGTTTATAACTCTATACATCATATTATTTAAATGAAAGTTAAATATTAATACAATTGTTATCATTTGGAAAGATTCTTGGAAATAAGTGAGGGACCTGAAGAAGAAACTCAGTTATTACTAATATGGATTATTCTGCTGCTGTTTTGTTACTCTTGAGCAGATTAAAAGTTGAAAGCTCAAGATATGGGGTACAAAAAATCTATTTGTGCAAGTGAAAATAGACCCTGGGGCTATTAATGGAACATGATAGTTCAATAATTTGCAGGTATCCTGAATTTGTTGTTATTGAATCAAATCTCAAAAGTCAAATGTAGGAAGTAAAGATGGCTCAGTCATTCATTCAGTCAGCATTCAGCAATGTCATGTGACTATGGTGACCTCAACTCAACTCCCTTAGCCTCCTAACATTAAAAAACTGTACCCCATGCAGGCATCACATGAAATCACAGCATGTCTGCTTGAATTTCTACTCCTCCCCATCCTCCATGAAGGCTGCTGTGATTTCATGTGATCAGATGCATACATGGGGTACAGTTTGCTAATGTTAGGAGGCTAAAGGACCTCAGATGATGTCACCCTGGTCACATGAAATTATTGATGAATGCTGTGAAGAAGTTGCAGAATTCAGCCTAAGTAGGCCATGCCCCCTCAATACCCTCTAGATTTGGCTGTATGGAAGGCAAATGGCAGAAAACTGTATTAGTAATACAGTTTTCTGCCATTTGTACTTCCACGTATGTTCCACTAGGTGGAAGAGGTTGGGAACATACATTCACCTACCTATTGTACTCTTTGTATGGAAGGCAAGTTTATATTGATGATTTATGATCTGAGATAAGCAATGTTTAGCTAAGCAAAGGGTATCAGTAAGCTAATAGGGCTCTATGTGAACATGACAAATTTGGGGGAATTAATTAAGACTAGTATATTTGAAAGTACTCAGACCCTATTGGACCCGCCGTTCTGGTGATCTGTGGAGGTCTTATCACTGAAACCCCTACCAATTAGCAAGTCAGGCCCTATCCTGTGGATTCTGGTGCAGTTTGTACATGAACTGGGGCTTCTGTTATATATATAAAATGCACTCTACATATACACAGAGATTTCTCCAAATCTCGTAAATCTGCTTGTCATTCGAAGGTTGCCATGGGCTAGTAACTATTATGTAACCTGCTTTGATGACAAAGAGAAAGTTCTATTTTAACTTTTGTGACCTCAGATAAAAAAAATATTTTTCAAACCATATTACATGAAATCACAAAGATAAGGGAGAAGCTACAGAATAGATACTCAGTGTTGTATATTCAATGTACATGCAAATCACTCAGTATTCTTACGACCTTATAATACAGATTTTCTAATAGTTCTAATAGTTTATTGTTTTCAAACTGTTATAATCAGTAGAAGAGTTGGAAAGTCATTTGAGAGTGTTTTATAAAAGAAAATCATTAAAAAACATTGCATAATTTAAACATGTTTCTATAGTCAAGACTTTGCTATTAAATCACAACATACAGAAAGAAAAGAGTCGTACCCATGGGCATATTGCAGCAAAGTCTCCATCATAGTTTCATGGGAAATTTCTCTAATTATTTTAGAAACAATACATTGATGGAAAGTCAGGAGAGAATTAGACAATCTTTAAACACAAAGGAATTCTAAACCACTGAAAAGCTAAAAAAGTAGCAATGTACAAGTATGTAAAAGTAACAAAAGTAAGAAAAAAAAGTAAAAAGAGAAATGAAAAGCAAACATTAAAAGTACAGGCAACTTAAGGACAATTGGGGCAGGAACTGGATGTTGCCCCATCCGAAGGCTGCCTTCACATGAACTTGTTCTGCTCATGGAATCGGACCCTTGTGCATCTAAACGAAGAATGTCAGTTTGTTAATAGGACTCTATGGGAACCTGTCACTAGCATATTTGTGAAAATGTGGTGACAGGTTCCCTTTAAAGTACTAGACCTCAGTGTTGTAAGAATGGGCTATCAATTCTTGGCTTATGGTCCCAATTGCAACTGTGGCCACTGTGACACCTACAGTATTCTGTATTATAGATCTGTATTAACCTTTACCTTACTTCTTCGATCTGTATAGATCTGTATTAACCTTTACCTTACTTTAATTTTATTTTTTTTTACTTTAAATTTTACTAAAACAAGGTAAATTCAACTTCTAGCTATTTGTCATCTTGTGAAATATGCCTTTCTGCTTTCTCTAAGTATTTGCATTACAATATAATTGTGCGTTATAACTTACCTTGCACCCTAACAGAATCCTCTGTGTAGTCCTAGTGGTTGGGCTTTGGTTTGGATGCATTTTAAAAAACAACATGTGACCTGTCTGTGCTGCAGACTTCTCAGCTCTTGGCCCCCACCTTTGTGCTCCTGTAAAGCTTCTCCCACTGATGTCAGCTCACAAGGCTGTGAATTCTGTAAAGGAGCAGGTGGGAGGAGCTGTACAGGAGTATAAAGGTGGGGGCCAAGAGCTGTGGAGTCTGCAGCACAGACAAGTCACATGTTGCATCCAAACAAAAGCCCAAACCCCGGGACAACACAGAGGATTCTTTCAGGGTGCAAGGTAAGTTATAACACACAATTATATTGTAATGCAAATGCTTAGAGAAGGCAGAGAGGCAGATGTGCAATGCAGGTGTGATGGGCTTCTGTAATGGTCTTTAGTGAAAATGAGATCCCTGGTGATAGGTTCCCTTTATCAGGAAAGATAATCTTCTACAATAGTGACCATTTGACATTCCCAGAAATAAATTTGGCTGATAATTGTTAAGAGCATCCATCCAATGCAAGATCAATAGCAGTAGTAGCTGCATAGTCATTCAATCACCCACAGCATCCATAGAAAATGTGCGCTTTGCAATGAATTTAGAACTTGTAAATGAAGAATTCGCAATCCTTTCTGTCGCCAACGATTGTATCAGAAACAATACAAATTTAAATGGGGAGCAATGTGTTGAAGCCAGCAACTTTTCTTGTGTTATAAATAGGTGTTGGGGACTACAGCAGCTGTTTAGGTAGATAAGGCAGCGTTGCATCGCTGGCTACATTGTCTTCATTGTCTCCAAAAAAATAATAGGAATAAAATGTTGCATTGGTTAAGATATGTATCTAAATCTAAGAGTGGACATTTTCAATTTACTGTTATCTAAAATACATATTTATCAAGCTATCACCAGTCTCTGATCAGCTGTTGGAGTTGGCAGCATTGTACGCAGAATAACTTAGCACAATGTTCTGCGGTTTCAGTAAGTTATGGAATAAGCCTACATCGATTTCAGAGAGGACAAAGTAGGATCCAAGCAGATGAAAGACCTTCAGCATTCACTATACTATAGTATAATATTTTTCTTCACATAGAATAATTCATCTACTTCAGTATGATTTGTTACTATAATGTGCATTTTCTGTACCCTATATCATAGAGCCTGCCTAACGCCACAGACATTGACACAAATATTTAGGAGCATTCATTCCTGACAGTTTTATCTCCTTCTATACTATTCGTCTATCTACATTCCAGTGTTTGGTCCTGGCACCACCCTTCTGAGCTTAGATCAGGAAATTAGCATATTTGATGCCAGATATAACAGCGTTGATTTCTCCAGGGTGTAAGAAAAAATCCAACTGCTACGGAATATATAGGCAACTATTGAACTCTTGAAGGAGTTAGAATTGGTAAAGAAGGCATAAGGTCTACAATCGTTTATTAAGAACTTCCAAATTTGTCTCCACATGTAAAATATAGAAAAAAAAATCTTCCAGCTTATACTGATATGTAGCTAAGAGGTATAATTTTTTATTCTGTAGAGACACCACCTGAATTGTAGCACAGGAGAGGAACATCTCGTAATAGCTGTTCTGGAGACAATAGATTGGCATAAGGTTGGAATATATTAATGTATTATAGTGATACAAATGATTTTGGACAGTCAATGAAAATATCATTACATATTATTTGCATAATGCTTGTATGTTTTAAAGATAGGAATATGGCATAAATATTAACAAAAAAAGACAGAGGCGCTTATTTACTAAGAGTCAGTGGATGTACTTTTGTTGGATATTCTGACGTTTTTGGGACTTGCACCACTGGGACAGGTATTTAGAAGGGGATTTTGGTGCACGCGATCGGATTTTGGTGCAGCGGCACTGTTTTTCATGCAACAGAAATCGGGGGACTGGCTGTCGGACAATCTGACTGATTCAGACTGAGTGCGAGATTTAAAATTCTAATTATGTTATATCCAATGCACTTACATACACCGGGAAGAAGACGATGGCGGACCTGAGCGGGCAAGCGACACATGCAGGATATTGAGCACACAATCTTAGTGCATTGCAGCACACCGCATTGTCGTGGGACCACGCACTTTTAGGAACTCCGAGGGACCAGGTAAGCAAATGTGCCCCAGAATTTCTTGTGAATGGTTGCAAAGGAGTAAGATCAATTGCAGACTAATTTGGTTATATGCATTAACATGAGAAATGCCAGATCCTCAGTTTTGAATATTTTAGTACATCTATGATAGTACAAAAGTCCTGCTTTTTGAGCCTTATACGAGTAGTACGTCCCATTAGTTTTCCCATTAGCATTTACGTTATGTCTCTGTTTTTGAGGATACTCCTACGAGTAAAGTTTGTGAACTTGTAATGGCCCTGCCAAACGAAAATAACAAAATATTGTGCTGCTATTGCATATGTCCATAGATCTGCTATCTATAACTGGTAGTGCAGCTATATATTATCTGCCTGGGAAGGAAGAGTTTAAAGGGGTTATCCCACGAAGGAATATTAGGCCCTACCCAATGCTGAGACCCCCACAGATCACTAAGACAAGAGGTTTGTCGGACCCCTCATCGATCCGTCAGATTAATAGAGCAGTCAGCCACGCATGACCAATCTGCTCAATTAATATCTATGAAGCTGACGGAAATTGCAGAGCACGGTCATGCATGGCCGTCTGCTCAAATAATTTGATGGAGCGACGATGGGTCCTGAGGGAGACTGAGACCCCCACTCATCAGCAAGTTAGGCCCTATCTTGTGGCCCTTTCCTTTGTGAGAAAAACCCAGAGGGGAGATTTGATACACTCCCTATAGCTAGAGTTCTTAAGTTCTAAGAGAGAGAAGATTCTTCTATATGAATGTGCTGACCAGACACACATGTGGCCTTCGGCTGCCCTGCACCTATACAGGGTCTGCCTTATGATTGCTGCGGAAGAAGATTCTACCTTCTCCAGCCCCATGTGCCCTTACCCAGGCTGTGAGCTTCTCTTATCAGACGGCATCCAACTAGCTACCCTGGATATTGGCTGGTAGGATACTACCTCAGCCTGTTATTGTTGTTGCGTGGAAGTTCTGGAATAAAGGAACTGAAAGCTGACCTTCTTCCATGTGTGATCCGTGGCTGCTGCTAACATCATAGGTCTCCTCTCTAGCATCTACCCAGGGATCACTAACAAATGCATAGACCAGGAGTCCCCCCGAGGGAACTCTCAATCATACTGTGGCCTTCCCCTCTTCTTGCAATGCACTCACTGGACCTGCCTGGTGTGGACAAGGCTTGTTCCAACTGGACCAATCGACTGTGACAAGTCTAGTGCTAGGCCACATTAAAGCAAATCATTGAGGTACCATGGGAATCCAGCTGCACCAAAGCCATTAGGTAAGGCCTTGGTGTTGCAAACCTACCATTGGAATTTTATTTTTAGTTGGTGACAGATTCCAATAGCCTCATGTCATGATGATTTTAAAAATGCCCTTGTCGGCATTCTGAATACTGCCACTACCTTATAGAACTGTATTTGACATAGATTGCTCTATGCAATAAACATGTGGTGAGTCCCTAGGAGGTGTGCCTCCTCTTAGCTACACTCAATCACCTCCCTCCCCAATGCATGAGGAGACACAGACACACACAGCCTGCAGTTTCCCCCTCTTCCCCAGGGACTCACCATACGCTACTGGCAAAGAGCCAGATAATGTAAAATAAACTTAATTTTACTCATTTTATTTAATTATAACATAATGAAATTATTAATTTTTTTAAAAAAAATGTGCATAAAATAAGTTCTTGGAACCTGTCAATGGCATAAAATGACATTCCTGGTGACAGATTTGCTTTAATAGAGGGCATTTGTCATTGCTTGTACATTAGTTTTCTGGTGTAAAAGCCATGAAATAATCACAAAGCCTAGAAAACTGCCACGCAATGTGACTATTATCTCCTTTAAGCCACCTCCACGCCAAGTGGCTGTCGAGTGGCATGAAGTTAGTTGGCCAGTGACACCCATTATTGCTTGCGACAATTCAAGCCTGAATAGCAACTGTACACCAGTCTCCTGATGCAACTGCTGGTGCTAGAGTAGTAGGTTGTTATGATACACTGAAGCATGAAGCATCTGTGTATGATAAATGCCCCACTATGACTCTGATTTTCCATTAAACCAATTAAATGGTGGTGCACAACCTATTTAAGTTATCTGCTATCCACAGGATAGGAGATAACAAGTTGATTGGTGGGGGACTCCCACTAATCACTAGAATGGCCCCCTACAATCTAGAAAACAGGATCCTATTCTCACAGTGGGTCAAGTGCAACACAAGCAGGCATACTGCCAGTCCATTCAAGCTTGGTATACAATTAATGAATAGAAGTGCCAGAGATATCCAAGAGCTGTGTTCGGCAATTTCTGACACTACCATACAATCAAATAGAGTGATTGGACTCATGCTCGCCATCCATCCATTAGAGAAAACATTGCTGGGGGTCCCTTTTTTGCAATCAGTGTGGGTACAGCAGCCAACCCCCCATCAATCAGCATGTGATCCACAGGAAAGGGAAAGAACTTAATTGGTATGATCCCTTTAATCCACAAAAATGCAACAAATCAAAGCCTGCAATTCTCTGGACACACTTTGGTAAACACACATAAACCAACATAAGATTTCTCTTTGCGATAGAATATTACTACTGTCTGATTGTCTGATCATGCTTCTAGACCATCCAAGAGTAAAGGTAACAGAGGAGACATCTCTATGCCATCACCTGTATGTGGGTGTCTTTAGATTTCCATCCGAAAACATAAAGAATCATTTAAGAAACTTATTTAGATAATTAAATTCATGTGATAAGAATATTTCTGCTCACAGCTTCGATGTATCCATTGCCTCATTTTGATTATGATCATCCTGGCGTCAAATATGATAATTTATCTATTTCATTATGCCCCTAAGGCTGAAGCTCATCTTAAACCAAGCATTAATCATATTAAAGACGCTATAGATGCATTAGCAAATACAGATAATATATGAGATGAATATTTATCTGTATTGTAAATATTGAGCTGAACTTTCGAGCTAAAAGTGAGAAGCAATTAATTCTCATCAGCCGCATTGAAATGGGTTTGTACCTGCAGAAATCTACCTCGCCATAATGTATTGTCACATGTGACACTGATTAACAGCTGCATGGTGCCGTTTTCATATTTGTTTTGCAAGTTATTGGGCTTTTAATTAAAAGGGTGAAAGACAAAGACCAGCAAGTTTAATTATGATAAGTGTTTCGGTGTTGATTTTCTGTTTGAACGCGCTCAAAGTGTTGCAAATAGCTTGGCCGAGGTGCTTCATATTGTAAAGAAGACTGTTTCGTTATTAAAATTCAGGAAAAATGAACATAGCGCAGGCAGATAATCAGTATGGAATTATAAGAAAAGAAAAATACCCTACGCAGGCTCCCCAAGGTTAGTCGGTACAACATGAAGAAACCTTTTGAAGCTGGGACGTAGCCTAAGAACGTATTCCAAAGCCGTACCGGAGCCACCTTCCTTAGAATTCCGAGATCACTCACTCGAAGTCATTTGCTTTCCATCAACCACTAAACACTGAGAATTTCCTTCCCCGGGTGTAGAAGTGCCGTATTTGCTTTCTAAGACTTCTCTAGCTGGAGGGGGTTTCCTTTTTTCATTTATTTTTATTCCACGGCATTGCCCTCAGGCCTGTTCTGACCTTTCTTATCCCTTGCTAATCTAGTCATATTGTTCAAAACCAGGACTTTCTTCCTTGATGTATTAATGTCAGTAAACTGTTTCACTGCGGAGCAAAGAGACAACTTGTTATTCGTCTGTCAGTAGTATTCATAAGTCTAGACTGCATTAAACAGCCGGAAGAAGGTGGAAAATCCCACATGAGCAGGCAATTTGCCTTTCATACTAAGATTTGGATTTTATAATGCGTGCTGTACAAGACAACTTGCATTTCATCTATTCATCTCACATCCTTCATAAAATTAAGTCCCACACACTGCTTAATGTGAGCTCCAACTATCTATCATTAAAAAGGATTGGGGGCTCTGCATGTGGAATATTTCTATAAGATTTATTGCTCTATTTTGCTAAGTCCTCACCTATAAAGAACCAAACTTGTCCACCTCTTAGTAATTTGTCACACACATTGATTATTCGCTTCGTGTCGAAAGGTTTAACCCAACTACTTCTAGTTTCCGAGGTTCCTTCCATTTCTTTCTTTAAGGACAAGGAAATGGCAAGGTTTCTGCTCCTCATCCAATTACCAGGGCAAAGCTGTCTAGCGACTGGTGGTTGTTGCCCTTGAGCGTTGAGCTTGAGGGACGTTGTTGCATGTGACAAGTGCTTTCATTGTGCCTTTGTTTGCCATGCTAAGGCCATATAAATGATTGATGGTATTCATTCTGTTCAAGATACAGCGCGTATAACTTCTAACTTTTACCTCATAAAAATTCAGAGTGCGGTTACTAAAGGAATTCTTTTTCTGGTGTCGGAGATACTTTTCTGTATGTGTAGCAATAATTTGGTCAATTGTTGCATTTCTTTGGAGGTTAACAATTTTCTTTAGAAACGAAGCACATTTTCCTGTCCCCAACGAAAATAATTGACAATCATTAGAAAAGAAAAATGATGTACTCTTTGGGAAAGAAATCTCATCGTTATAGCGAATGATGTTTTTAAGCCATTCTCATACAGATGATAAACACAGTCACGGTTTTTGATGTTGCTGCCTGCTCTGTGTTGTATCTGCCGGTCATGTGTCCAGCTGCCAGAGACAGCTGGGCATCCAACACTGGTGACAGAAGTAGCTTTCACCTGCTTTTATGTTATTTTTTTGTGTTATGTGACTAGTTTGATGAGTTCTAGGTATCAAACAGAGAAAGCAACAATGCAACTTATCTCGTCCTGTAATATCTGTCGTTCTGATACAGTATATTTCAAAGTAACAGGAGCCACAAAACACTAAAATACAACTTTGTCATTGGTTTCTACACAACTTAACCAACAGCAACTTCAGGTAGGATGTTAAATATATTTTCTAGTATTCCCTCTTTTATGTTAAAAATTACCTTTATATTAAGTCATATGCTAATGAGCAAATAAAATCAGTCACTATTAATGGAGCAAGGAGCAAGGAATAGGAGCAATCGTGGTCTCTATAATAGATAGAACTAAGGTTTTGGCATCAGGTTGAAGCTTCCAAATCACACGCCAACAACTTGTGGTACTGTGAGCTGTAGATATATGTGAACAGATATATAGGCAGTTAAGATATAGGGACATAGAAACATAGGGGAAGATCTATTAGTGCTTCCATGCCTGTTTTCTGGTTTCGAAACACTGAAATAATCATAATTGTGCGCTGGAAGAAGTTGTGATTACTCTTACGCTACCTCCTCAGCATTTGGGTCTGGAGGGGGCTTGAAGGCAGCACAGCCGCTAAGGGAGCAGGTCAGCATGGGGTGTTCTCGTCCCGTACCTACTTACGTGTGATAGCCTGTGAATGTTCAGGCCTGAATGTTCACTTGTTTTTACGCAATGGGTCGGACCTGGCATAGTTTTCGCCCCAGCACAGCTGGCAGGATGTCTACACTGGCAAGATTTCACATAAAAAAGGGAATATTATAGAAGATGTTTCATACCCTACCTTAGGAGGCCAGAAATTTAGTAGTGTAAAAGCTGCTGACAGTTTCCCTTTCAACTAATCTTGCATCAATCACTGCTGTTTGAGGAATAACACTACTTCTGTCCACCATAAAACTTGTATTCCTCAGATTTTAGATGTCTCTCTAGCATGTGCAGTCACTTAATTACTAAGTACTTAAAGCAAACACTTCTGTTCTAAGGATTAGTGGGGTATACAAGCAGTTGGGCTCTTAATCCTCACACTTTCATGGTTTGTCTAGTCCATATGTTGTAAAATTATACGGCTTCAAAAACATTTTGAGCACTTCTAAAATCTAACTAAATAGTCCATGACTAAAGTAAGCTATAAATTAGCACTCAAGTTGTTGATATTATTTCGTTTTTAATTTTAATATTTTACAAAATCTTTCAAGTGGTTGCAGAAAAGCTTTAGATAAGACCTAAAATAAGAACGAAGGGTAAAAGAGTTTGGTGATTACATATAAAAAATCATCATGGCTTTCTTGTAAAAACTTGTGTCTATAGATACCTGCACATGACCATACATGTACATAAATTACAACTATCTCACAGCTCCCATTAAGGTCTATTGTGTAGGGTCACAGTGCGCCGGGTACAGTGCATGAACCGTGTCCCAGTGGACGTGATTGTGCTGAGCAGCCGTGCCGCTAAGTGTAGAGTAGGTCCTATGCCGGCCCAGATTGTGGTGCGGTCACTCATTTCCTATGGACATCAGCGGGGAGGGGGCTGGATCTAATAGTCATTGTCCGAAACTGGCTAACTGGGCTGTTCTCAGCTCTTGATCACACATGATCATCTGCATGAGGCCTAAGAGGACTTTATTATCCTTGTTAGGTAGTATTAAGATCCGGACAATGCTCTCTAGTAAAAATGTTGTGCAAATTGGGGCAATATCTTGTCTTTTAGTGCCTTCCCTTGGCTTTGAAACATGACTCATATACCATATCTCATAGCCCTTACAAAGTCTTAGAGGAGATAAATAAGGCCAAGCAATAATACTATATAAACACATAAATGAGCATTTTATACAAAGAGGAAGAGCTTCATATTATGTGATATAATATTAGATTATCTTGCTTTTACGAAATGTTAGACAGCAATACTTATGACTCATATTTATATTTCTTAACAGATCAATTTACAGAAGAAAATGAGAGTCACGGGTGTTATTACTCAAGGTGCAAAAAGAATAGGGAGCCCAGAATATATAAAATCATACAAGATTGCATACAGCGATGACGGAAAATCATGGTCAACATACAAAGTAAAAAGAAGCAAAGAAGATATGGTAGGTTCCTTCTATATACTACTTTTTTTTTCTTATAAGAAATGGATTCTATATTGTTTATATGCAGTTGTTGCACTGATGGATATTGCTGAGTGCAGAACTTGGCAGCTTCCATCAGTGCCTTAAAGGAAACCTCTAGAGATGAGCGAACATGCTCGTCCGAGCTTGATGCTCGGTCGAGCATTAGGGTACTCGAAACTGCTCGTTACTCGGACGAATACTTCGCCCGCTCGAGAAAATGGCAGCTCCCGCCGTTTTGCTTTTTGGCGGCCAGAAACAGAGCCAATCACAAGCCAGGAGACTCTGCACTCCACCCAGCATGACGTGGTACCCTTACACGTCGATAGCAGTGGTTGGCTGGCCAGATCAGGTGACCCTGGGATAGACTAGCCGCTGGCCGCGCTGCTCGGATCATTCTGTCTCTGGATGCCGCTAGGGAGAGAGCTGCTGCTGGTCAGGGAAAGCGTTAGGGTGTTCTATTAGCTTACTGTTAGGCAGGAGTGATTCTCAAAGAACCCAACAGCCCTTCTTAGGGCTACAATAACGTTCTACTTTTTTTATTTTAATTTGCATCTTTTACCATTTTGTGAGGAATTAGCAGGGGGACTTGCTACCGTTGTGTTTAGCTCTTAGTGGCACACATATCCATAGCAAAGGCCGAAGTGGCAAAATTCAGTAGGGGTTGGATTTCTATTAGGCAATAACTCAGTGTCATCTCATCTGGCATAGTAGTGTGCTTCCTTTGATACTTGGCTAGAAAATAGCCATAGGAGAATACAAACAGCTTCTTGAAGCCTACAGTAGCGTTCTATATATTTGATTTCTGGTTGATCTGCTGGTGGCTGTAGTTTCTGCAGTGCATGTACTTGCCAATTCTGAGCAATTTGTAGTGAGACTTGCGACCGCTGTGTTCTGCGCTTAGTGGCGCACATATCCATAGCAAAGGCCGAAGTGGCAAAATTCAGTAGGGGTTGGATTTCTATTAGGCAATAACTCAGTGTCATCTCATCTGGCATAGTAGTGTACTTCCTTTGATACTTGGCTAGAAAATAGCCATAGGAGAATACAAACAGCTTCTTGAAGCCTACAGTAGCGTTCTATATATTTGATTTCTGGTTGATCTGCTGGTGGCTGTAGTTTCTGCAGTGCATGTACTTGCCAATTCTGAGCAATTTGTAGTGAGACTTGCGACCGCTGTGTTCTGCGCTTAGTGGCGCACATATCCATAGCAAAGGCCGAAGTGGCAAAATTCAGTAGGGGTTGGATTTCTATTAGGCAATAACTCAGTGTCATCTCATCTGGCATAGTAGTGTGCTTCCTTTGATACTTGGCTAGAAAATAGCCATAGCAATAGGATAGGATTGTTTGGTTTTAAAAACTCAAAAAAAAACAAAAAACACAAAAAAAAAAAAACACAAAAAAACACCAAAAAAAACAAAAAGAAGTAAAAAAAAAAAAAAAGTTATAACTCTCATTTTAAAAATGTTTAACCCGAGGGCTAGGGGTAGAGGACGAGGGCGGGGACGTGGGCGTCCAACTACTGCAGGGGTCAGAGGCCGTGGTCCTGGGCGGGGTGAGACACCACCTGCTGATGAGGGAGCAGGGGAACGCCGCAGAGCTACACTCCCTAGGTTCATGTCTGAAGTTACTGGGACTCGTGGTAGAGCACTGTTGAGGCCAGAACAGTGCGAACAGGTGATGTCGTGGATTGCTGACAATGCTTCGAGCAATTTGTCCACCACCAGTCAGTCTTCCACGCAGTCCACCCATGTCACCGAAATCCCCACTCCTCCAGCTCCTGCACCTCAGCCTCCTCCCCCCCAGTCTGCCCCCTCCCAGGAAAATTTGGCATTTGAACCGGCATACTCTGAGGAACTGTTTTCTGGACCCTTCCCACAGTCACAAACCACTTGTCCGGTTGCTGCTGAGCAATTTTCCGATGCCCAGGTTTTCCACCAGTCACAGTCTGTGGGTGATGATGACCTTCTTGACGTAGTGGAAGTGTGTAAAGAGGTGTCCGACGATGAGGAGACACGGTTGTCAGACAGTGGGGAAGTTGTTGTCAGGGCAGGAAGTCCGAGGGGGGAGCAGACTGAGGGATCGGAGGATGATGAGGTGACAGACCCAAGCTGGGTTGAGAGGCCGGGTGAACACAGTGCTTCTGAGACGGAGGAGAGTCCTCGACCTGAACAGGTTGGAAGAGGCAGTGGTGGGGCCAGACGGAGAGGCAGGGCCAGAGCTGGTGCATCAGCGCCACTGTCAACTAGTGAAGCTCCCGTGGTGAGGGCTCTTGCGGCGAGGGCTAGATCTTCAGAAGTGTGGAGGTTCTTTAAGGAAACACCGGATGACCGACGGACTGTGGTGTGCAACATTTGCCAAACCAGGCTCAGCAGGGGTTCCACCACTACTAGCTTAACTACCACCAGTATGCGCAGGCATATGAATGCTAAGCACCCCACTCAGTGGCAACAAGCCCGTTCACCTCCGGCCGTGCACACTACTGCTCCTTCCCCTGTGTCAGCTGCTAGTCAGCCCCCTGCCCAGGACCCTGGCACAAAAACCCCATCGTCGCCTCCACGATCCTCCACAGCATCCACCAGCGTTCAGCTCTCCATACCCCAGACGCTGGAGCGGAAACGCAAATATAGTGCAACCCACCCGCACGCCCAAGCCCTTAATGTGCACATCTCCAGATTGCTTAGCCTGGAGATGCTGCCCTATAGGCTAGTAGAGACCGAGGCCTTTCGCAACCTCATGGCGGCGGCCGCCCCTCGGTATTCGGTCCCCAGCCGCCACTACTTTTCCCGATGTGCCGTCCCAGCCCTGCACCAGCACGTGTCAGACAACATCATCCGTGCCCTGACCAACGCCGTTTCTGACAAGGTCCACCTGACCACGGACACGTGGACGAGTGCTGCCGGGCAGGGCCACTATATATCGCTGACGGCACATTGGGTTAACTTGGTGGAGGCTGGGACCGAGTCTGACCCTGGGGCTGCTCATATACTGCCGACGCCGAGGATTGCGGGGCCTACCTCGGTCCAGGTGTTTCAGGCCTACTATGCCTCCTCCTCCTCCCACCCCTCCTCCACCTCCTCCTCCGAACTACCATCCGTGGGCACAGCGCCATCAGTCGGTAGCTCTAGGCACAGCAGCAGTGCCGTCGCTAAGCGACAGCAGGCGGTGCTCAAACTGCTGAGCCTAGGCGACAAAAGGCACACCGCCCAAGAGCTATTACAGGGCATCACGGCGCAGACTGATCTGTGGCTGGCACCGCTGAACCTCAAGCCGGGAATGGTTGTGTGTGACAACGGCCGTAACCTGGTGGCGGCTCTGCAACTCGGCAGACTGACACATGTGCCATGCCTGGCCCATGTGTTAAATCTGATAGTGCAGCGTTTCCTCAAGACATACCCCAATCTGTCTGATTTGCTCACGAAGGTGCGCCGCATCTGTGCGCATTTCAGGAAGTCCAGCCCAGATGCTGCCACTCTCAGGGCAGCGCAGCGCCGCCTCCAACTGCCCGCTCACCGACTGTTGTGCGACGTGCCCACGAGGTGGAATTCAACACTGACCATGTTATCCAGAGTTTACCAGCAGCGCCGAGCGATTGTAGACTGCCAGATGTCAACTTCCACCAGAACTGGTAGTCAGGTCAGTCAGCTTCCTCAAGTCTACAATGAGGAGTGGACGTGGATGTCTGATATCTGTCAGGTGCTGAGTAACTTTGAGGAGTCAACACAGATGGTCAGTGGCGATGCCGCCATCATCAGCCTCACCATCCCGCTGCTTGGCCTGTTGAAAAACTCTCTGGTCAGCATGAAGTCGGAAGCTTTGCGCTCGTCACAAGAGACGGGGGAAGAATATTCCCTTGTTGATAGCCAAAGCACCCTGAGGTCTGTTTCTCAGCGCATATCGGAGGAGGTGGAGGTGGAGGAGGATGAGGAGGAAGAGGAGGAGAATGTTGGCGAGACACAAGAGGGGACCATTGTTCAGTCCTTCACTGTTCAGCGTGTATGGGCAGAAGAAGAGGAGTTGGAGGAGTTGGAGGAGGAGGAAATGGACAGTCAGGCCAGTGAGGGGAGTGAATTCTTACGCGTTGGTACTCTGGCGCATATGGCAGATTTCATGCTAGGCTGCCTATCCCGTGACCCTCGCGTTCAAAGAATTTATTCCAGCACCGATTACTGGGTGTTCACTCTCCTGGACCCACGGTACAAGCAAAATCTTCCCACTCTCATCCCTGGAGAGGAAAGGAGTGTGAGAATGCATGAATACCAGCAGGCCCTGGTGCACAAGCTGAAACAGTATTTCCCTTCTGACAGCGCTAGCGGCAGAGTGCGTAGTTCTGCGGGACAAGTAGCGAGGGAGAGTAGGCGAGCAGGCAGCTTGTCCAGCACTGGCAAGGGTACGCTTTACAAGGCTTTTGCCAGCTTTATGTCACCCCAGCAAGACACTGTCACCTGTCCCCAGTCTCGGCAGAGTAGGGCTGATCTTTACAGAAAGATGGTGAGGGAGTACGTAGCTGACCATACCATCGTCCTAAATGATCACACAGCTCCCTACAACTACTGGGTTTCAAAGCTGGACATGTGGCACGAACTGGCGCTGTACGCCTTGGAGGTTCTTGCCTGCCCTGCCGCTAGCGTCTTGTCCGAGCGGGTTTTCAGTGCAGCTGGTGGCATCATCACCGATAAGCGTACACGCCTGTCGACTGACAGCGCTGACAGGCTGACGCTTATTAAAATGAATAAAGGCTGGATTTCTCAGAATTTCCAATCTCCACCAGGTGAAGGAAGCTCAACCTGAATAATTGATCCACTCCTCCTCCTCCTCCTCATTTTCCTCCTTCTCCTCCTCTTTGTACAGTAAAGCAGAGGAAAATGGCTATTTTTTGACAGGGCCCACTGGCTCTTGCTATAGTACTTCATGCATTTAATTTTTCTGGAGGGCCACCTACCCGGTCCTCTGTTTGAAACAATTTTTGTGAGTGCCACATACAGGCACTCAATCTATTCCATTTTTCTGGAGGGCCACCTACCCGGTCCTCTGTTTTAAAAATTTTTTGGGACTGCCACATACAGGCACTCAATCTATTCCATTTTACTGCAGGGCCACCTACCTGCTCCTCTGGTTTGAACAATTTTTGGGACTGCCACATACAGGCACTCAATCTATTCCATTTTACTGGAGGGCCACCTACCTGCTCCTCTGGTTTGAAACATTTTTGGGACTGCCACATACAGGCACTCAATCTATTCCATTTTACTGCAGGGCCACCTACCTGCTCCTCTGGTTTGAACAATTTTTGGGACTGCCACATACAGGCACTCAATCTATTCCATTTTACTGCAGGGCCACCTACCTGCTCCTCTGGTTTGAACAATTTTTGGGACTGCCACATACAGGCACTCAATCTATTCCATTTTACTGGAGGGCCACCTACCTGCTCCTCTGGTTTGAAACATTTTTGGGACTGCCACATACAGGCACTCAATCTATCCCATTTTACTGGAGGGCCACCTACCTGCTCCTCTGGTTTGAAAAATGTTTGGGACTGCCACATACAGGCACTATCCAAATTAAATTGTCTCCATAGCAGCCTCCACACGTTGTCTCCATTGCTACCTCCAAAAGTCGTCCATATAGCTGCCTCCATACATCGTCCCTTTATCAAACGAGGTGTGTCAGGCAGAAATTTGGGTTGTTTTCATGGATTCCACATCAAAGTTGTTAACTTTGTCGCCACCCTGCTGTGTTATCCACAAAATATACTGGCAAACTTTTACCATTTAGGGATATTATTTCAGCGCTTCTTGCGCATCTGTTTACATTCCCCTCACCCGGCATATCCTAAACTTATAAGAACGCTACTACACTTGATCTTATACAAAAGGTTCTTAGAAGTGCTGTTTGGGGAGTAGCCTAGAGACAGGGGCTTGGATTGGCGAAAGCTCGCCTGGCAGCGGAACGCCAGCTCCATGCGCATCATGCGCTTCTTGCGCATCTGTTTACATTCCCCTCACCCGCCATATCCCAAACTTATAAGAACGCTACTACACTTAACTTGGTGCAGGCTGGGACCGAGTCTGACCCTGGGGCTGGTCATATACTGCCGACGCAGAGAATTGTGGGGCCTACCTCGGTCCAGGTCTCAAAGGCCTACTATACCTCCTCCCACCCCTCCTCCACCTCCTCCTCCTCCGAATTACCATCCGTGGGCATGGCGCCATCAGTCGGTAGCTCTAGGCACAGCAGCAGTGCCGTCGCTAAGCGACAGCAGGCGGTGCTGAAACTGCTGAGCCTAGGCGATAAAAGGCACACCGCCCAAGAGCTATTACAGGGCATTCCACATCAAAGTTGTTAACTTTGTCGCCACCCTGCTGTGTAATCCCCAAAATATACTTGCAAACTTTTACCATTTAGGGATATTATTTCAGCGCTTCTTGCGCATCTGTTTACATTCCCCTCACCCGCCATATCCTAAACTTATAAGAACGCTACTACACTTGATCTTATACAAAAGGTTCTTAGAAGTGCTGTTTGGGGAGTAGCCTATAGACAGGGGCTTGGATTGGCGAAAGCTCGCCTGGCAGCGGAGCGCCAGCTCCATGCCAAGATCCAACTAACATAGTTTTAACTGCAGCACCTTTAATCTACTACTAGTTCACTGCCTCCATACATGGTCCCCTTATCAAACGAGCTGTGTCAGGCAGAATTTTGGGTTGTTTTCATGGCTTCCATGTTAACTTTGTCGCCACCCTGCTGTGTAATCCACAAAATATACTGGCAAACTTTTATCATGTACCGATATTATTTGAGCGCTTCTTGCTCACCTCCTTTGGTTCCTCTCTGCCACCCATTGGTTTGAAGCCTGAGTCCATTTAGGGTATGTCGCCATGACACTCTCTAGCCTGCTGCCGCTGCCTCTGCATGCCGTCCCCTATAGTGTCAGGGTCAATTATTGGATGTTTTAGATGCTATCTAGCTTCATTCTGTCACTCTGTCATGGCCATGCTGTTGCCCATAATTTTGGCATAATGGTGCGATTATGCAGCCTCAGAGGCATCCATGCATGCTGCCCCTGCTGTTTCCTGTCCATTTCCGTGGTGTTTCCATCCTTTTCTGAGGTTCCCAGGTGTTTGGCCAAGCTTCCCTGTGCAGAGCCTTGGTCCCCTTGAAAAATGCTCGAGTCTCCCATTGACTTCAATGGGGTTCGTTATTCGAGACGAGCACTCGAGCATCGGGAAAAGTTCGTCTCGAATAACGAGTACCCGAGCATTTTAGTGTTCGCTCATCTCTAGAAACCTCCCATGAGGATACTACTATCAGAAGTAGATTTAATGGTAGATTCCTCCCCCGTTCCTTTGCCCTAATCTGTAATTTAATAATCCTGTAACATAACCTAACTTGTTAAAAAAACTTTATTCAATATTCAGTATTATGTAAATTACCTGCAGAGGCTATTGGGGTATGTACTAGCCTTAGCTCCCAGTGCCCGGACAGGCTAGTACACGCCCCAGTAGCCTCTACAGATAATTTACATATTCAAAAAAAAGTTTTAACAAGAGAGGTTAGGTTCCAGGATTATTAAATTACAGATTAGGGGAGAGGCAGGCAGGGGGAATCTAACACCAGATCTACGTTTGATAGTACCTTCCTTATGATAGGTTTCCTTTAGACATTGAAGATAGAGGCTGTGTACATGCTCCACCTGCCATTCCATTAATTTGGGGTAAAACTGTTTGCTTTTGTTTTTGATTTTGTTCTATTGTGGATATCCTGAGGATAGGCAATATTTTATTGTCACTGTCACCCTTTCTACCAATTCTTTTACACTAATTATTTTACCCTAGTCTTAATAAACACTTGAAGAGATGAAAAATGCATTGGGTTTAATAAATCCTCTGTGATATTCTATTAAACATGTGGAACACAAAATAACCAGTTCTTGTATTTTCTCAGGCCTTTGTGCTAAGTAATCAGTTTTGTCTTTGTTAAGGCAAACTGACAGTATTAAAATGAGTTAATGATTTTCTGTAACTCAAGCCATTGCACACACAGAATGTATGGCTTGTAGGGTATTCATGGTATTACCTTTCTGTATGTAACTGCTATGTAACCACACATCTAATTTACATTACCAGTTTGCACATTTTAAAACCATATGTGCTCCCCACCATGGCACCAGAGAGTAATGATTTTGTACGGACACTCAGGGGGATATTTATCATACACCAGCTCTGGCCTTTTGATGTATCTGACGGGGTCCTGCAAAGCAGTCATTCCTACGCTAGGCCCTGCCTGCAGAGAGTGCGCAAGCATGGGGACAGTAACACCCCGTGTCGGCCCCAGCTGACGTGAATGTGGCGGATTGGGGTAAATAATCGCAAGTACTAGCAATAAGCTAGCATTTTCGATTATTTCAGGGCATCTATGCCACTGATGTGGTGCAGAGATCCAATGTATAATGGGGGGAAATTATTAAGACTGGTATACTTAACTCCAGTCTCACCTCCCCCCCCTCACCTTGATGGTGTAGTGCACACTATGGCCTCTCCGTATCTGTAGGTGTGCTCCCCCTCTACAATAAGGGGGAAAATGGCAGCTGAAATCTCTGCCAGGTCTCTCATAGCAGTGAGACTATGGAGCTCTTTTCCGCAGGATGTTGTTATGGCCGACATTTTGTACATGTTTAAGGAGGGAGGTGGTGCAAAACAATTTTGTTTAATCCTAAAGGTTGGACATGATGGACCTGCTTCTTCTACTACTACCTCCTTCTACTATGATACTATCTATCTAAAGTCTTCATTTTTTTTAACACAGGTATTTCGAGGAAATGTGGACAACAACACTCCCTATGCCAATTCTTTCACGCCCCCCATTGAAGCTCAGTATATTCGCCTGTATCCACAAGTTTGCCGACGCCACTGTACTCTACGGATGGAACTTCTTGGATGTGAACTATCAGGTTGGTCTAAACCTACCATAACTGCATGTATTGCTTATCCTTTGTATCTCACGCTGTAAAGTAATTCCTATTTTTATACATTCCCCACAGTCAGATGAGAAAATAGCAGATGTCTGGTGGGCTGCTTGTGTGACAGAACAAAATGCTTAGAGCTTAGAGAATACATATGAGGAGTAGAATATTTCCAGCCAAAGGTTAAAAATGTCTGAAGCTGACAGATCACCCATATTTAGTTTGGGTGATGATAAGATGTCTGAAGCTACTAGATTGTCCCTGTTTATTTCTACAATTTATCTTTCTTTCCCGCTGCATTGTGTTGTCAGGATTCTTATGAGGCAACGCTAACAAATGAGATGACATATTATGATAGGAATATTTCTTCTCTATATTTCCTATTTTTCTCGAGTCGCAGTTTCTACCATAAGACAGAATATTAAACAGCAGCCGAGTGACTTGTTTCATGTTCTAAATGCTAAAGCGCTGCCGCGCCACGTGTGCCAGCACCGGCAAATAGATACATGACCTAGCTCATTGACCCTCCGACAAAGTTTTGCAACAAAACCTAAAATGTGACCCCTTTGTCACCTATTATCGGAGACACGCTGCCTCTAACGCGGTAAAGCAATTTCATTTTGCACATATTTTTTCCCCTCTCCTAGAGCAGGCGGTAAATCCATTTACAGGTAACGTTTTAGATGGCTACTCTTATTGTATAAGTGGCGGTCGCTGAGTTCAAGTGTGATACAGCAAAACAATTTGCGTTAAATGATTTCTGGCCTTCCAGAGCTGCACAAAAAAATGACACCGAATCGAAAATCTGTTGCATTAATCCTCCCATTTCGAGTGTATCAGGATTTGGAGAGGTGAAGGGAAGGCTTAATAAAGGCACTTCAGCAAATTAGCTTTTTGTTGTCTTTCATTCCTGACACCCAATTTCAAAGCCACCCAAGTTATCAGCCATGGACTCGCTAAGTTAATTGGTTTGCCGCTTATTTTGATTTTCAGGGTCATGTCATTTCACCTTCAGAGCAGCACTTGTGTCTTATAGTAATACTCCGCATCCTGTGTGCCCCTCCATGTGCTGATGGTGTGTACTATATTTATAGGAAAGAAATGTCATGTATTATAGAAGATGGATTTGAACTGATGTCGTGACATTGATCTCATAGCAAATAAATCACAAAAATCTAAAATATTAGTTGATTTTACAGCTAAATATCATAACACCTATGATATCCCATAATACCTTTTATGTAGTGCACATACAATGAAATTGCTGTAAATCTTACTGGTGGATTATCACTGGTAAAATCCAGTTTACACCTGCAAGCAATAACCTTCTTATTTTTCTATTGAATGATCTATAGGATGGCACGTATTCTTCACTGGCAGAATTACTACATTATTATTGAACCCTTTCTTCAAAGGCTCCCTGCTGCCATAGTAATAAAATTTCTCTTTCAATTTCCATGTGGGAGAATCCTTCCATTATATTCAATAAAAATGGAAGTAACCACTCAGATGCTGTGGTCTCCACTGACCATGGCAACTGAAGAGTTAAGGCTCTATAATCAGAGTTGTCTCTGATCAGACACAATGTTATCGCTGTTGTTTAAAAAAAAAACTATATTTGTGGATTGGAAAAAAACTATTTATGTTGAGGACAGTTTATGTTTTATATAAGGGTTAAGCTTAATCCGAACCTCTCATGCACGTTTGCAGGACTTCTCCAGAGCTGCACCAATTCTATGGAATGACCTTCCCCAGACTAGCAGACTAACACCCAACCTCCAAAGTTTCAAACATATTCTTAAAAGCTATCTCTTTAGGCAAAGCCTATCACACTCTCTAACTGCATGAAATGTCAACTCTCTCTTTATTAATCCATTCTATGTCCTCCTCCCGTCGGTTATCCAGCAAACATCAAATATATATCAAACTCCAGGCTTCTCTGCAGTCACTTTCACCTTGGATCTTGTATGTAAGATGGCAGCTGATGGCTGGTTGAAGCAGCAGCATTTTTATTTATTAAATTATTTTATACTGTTCCCTTATAAAGAATGACTGGACCATTACACAAGCTCTTATACTTATTGTGTCACCCCCTCATCCTCATAGACTGTAAGCTCTTGTGTCACCCCCTCATCCTCATAGACTGTAAGCTCTTGTGTCACCCCACTCTTCCTCATAGACTGTAAGCTCCTGTGCCACCCCCTCATCCTCATAGACTGTAAACTCTTGTGTCACCCCCTCATCCTCATAGACTGTAAGCTCTTGTGTCACCCCCTCATAGACTGTAAGCTCTTGTGTCACCCCCTCATCCTCATACACTGAAAGCTCTTGTATCTCCCCTCATCGTCATATACTGTAAGCTCTTGTGTCACCCCCTCATCCTCATAGACTGTAAGCTCTTGTGTCACCCCCTCATCCTCACAGACTGTAAGCTCTTGTGTCACCCCTTCATCCTCATAGACTGTAAGCTCTTGTGTCACCCCCTCATCCTCACAGACTGTAAGCTCTTGTGTCACCCCCTCATCCTCATAGACTGTAAACTCTTGTGTCACCACCTCATCCTCATAGACTGTAAGCTCTTGTGTCACCACCTCATCCTCATACACTGAAAGCTCTTATGTCACCCCCTCTTCCTCTTAGACTGCAAGCTCTTGTGTCACCCCTCATCCTCATAGACTGTAAGCTCTTGTGTCACCCCCCTCATCCTCATAGACTGTAAGCTCTTGTATCTCCCCTCATCATCATAGACTGTAATCTCGTGTCACCCCCTCATCCTCATAGACTGTAAGCTCTTGTGTCAACCCCTCATCCTCATATACTGTAAGCTCTTTTGTCACCCCCTTTATCCTCATAGACTGTAAGCTCTTGTGTCAATCCCTAATCCTCATAGACTGTAAGCTCTTGTGTCACCGCCTTTATCCTCATAGACTGTAAGTTCTTGTGTCACTCCCTCATAGACTGTAAGCTCTTGTGTCACCCCTCATCCTCATAGACTTTAAGCTCTTGTGTCACCCCCTTCATTCTCATAGACTGTAAGCTCTTGTGCCCCCCCTCATCCTCATAGATTGTAAGCTCTTGTATTATCCCCTCATCCTCATAGACTGTAAGCTCTTATGTCACCCCCTCATCCTCATAGACTGTAAGCTCTTGTGTCACCTTCTCATCCTCATAGACTGTAAGCTCTTGTGTCACCCCCTCATGCTCATAGACTGTAAGCTCTTGTGTCACCCCCTCATCCTCATAGACTGTAAGCTCTTGTGTCACCTTCTCATCCTCATAGACTGTAAGCTCGTGTGTCACCTCCTCATCCTCATATGATGATGATAATTATTATTATGCTAGATGAAGGCTTAAGATGTGTATGTCTATGGTGACCTAAATGTGTTAGAGTTTGTTTATATATATGTTCACTTCAAATGTTTTACTCCTACACTTCCTATTTTATGATTAGCTGGGACATTTATGTAGGAAATGTCATAAAGGTCAGATAATTAATAACTTCCTCAGACCCCAAGTCGTTTTATGCGACGATACCCATGGGGAGCCTTCCCACCCCGGTCCTGGGTCTAACCACACCTCCACTGTTCTGCGGCTCTATATACATAACTACGCGATCGGATTGTGACGCATCGGCGCCGGCATGCACGTGACGGAAATCGGGGGGCATGGCCGAACGAAAACACTTCGGATTCGGAGAAACCCCCGAATTAAAAAAAAAAAGTGTCGCTAGACACGCACTTACCTTCACCCGGCAATGGATCGTGCACTCCGCCGGACCTCGGCGGACTTCAGCGCAGCAGGGACACCTGGTGGACGTCAGAGGAACTGCCTTAGTAAATCGCCGGAAGACCCGAATCCACCGCAGAGAACGCGCCACTGGATCGCGAATGGACCGGGTAAATAAATCTTCCCCATTTTGTTTGCAGGGTTGGTGGTTCTTGTCAAATAATTTGGCCCACTTTATCTGTGTGGACTGAGGTTGCTTATGTTTATGGAGTGACCATACCCACCACTTTGTGCTTATGTATCTGTACTACCGTACTTTTAAAAGTTTTTAGCTATCACATGCATTGTTTTTCTACTTTGGTCTCAACATAAACTAGAGATGTGGATTTTGGGAATTTTTGTCCTTCTATGCACACTCCTAGTAAAGTAATGAAGGTCAGATAAGTGGTGGTCCAAATTGTGGAACAGATGAAATGGGATGGCATTCGTGAAGCACCAACGAGAAATGCATATTCAATTTTTTAATGGAAATGCACAAGGTATAATATGAGAATTCTGTATATCTGCATAGACACTGTCGGGATGCCAGAAATTGTAGTAGCTCTTAAAATAGAACTCCTCAGGGACATAGTAAGGAGAAATAATATTTTGAGTACAGGCATGCAGTATGGGAAAATTAAGCTAAAAACATTGCATGGGATAAAATGATCAATGCTTTTAAAGGCCTTTCATCAATCATGGATAAGACCCAAGAAGTCTTGTAATTAAATCCTTCTTACCTGGATAATATCAGTCACATTTAACATCATGATGACTTGCTTCATCTATTGCTATGATGTAACTGCAGGTATCAATAAAAAAAGGAAATATAAAAGGTTGTACCCCCACGGATCCGAATGTTATGGAAAATTATAGTGAAATACCAGAACAGGCCAAGATGGGAATACAGGTTCAAGTGAATCTGGAAGGTTAAGCTACAGCATCATGACCCTTCAGTCTTGGTTTCCAGAATAAATCATTGCACTTTAGTATGAGACTGAAACATTTTTTTTTGTTCTTACTGATGGATGCACTTGATACTTTCATCTTCAGACACTTCTTGCTTGCCTTATTTTGTTCAATATTTTGCGCTTCAATTGATTAAACACTGATGTATTTTATTTGTGTTCCTTTCTCTTAGCCATGTGTCTTTTTTCAGACACTTCAAAACAGTCTTCTAAGTTGTAAAAGGTGTCTGAAATGTTAAATAAATCTAGTACAAGTTATGGCTGGCTTTTTTTTATAGGGGAGGGGAATCACACTTTGAGTTCAAATTCTAGATAATGGAGCAAATTTACTTACCCGGTCCGGTCACGATCCCAGATTCGGATGGTCCGACGAGGATGAAGTCCGGCACGATTCATGAAGATCGTGCGCCCGAGTTCCTGCATCCGTCGCTTCCCCGACGAGGTCCGCCGAAGTTCACCTTCTTCTTCCCGGTGCTTGTAAGTGCGTGTCTTGTGACACAATTCTAAATGATAAATCTTGCGCATTGTCCGAATCCGTCAGGTTGTCCAACGGCACGCCCCCCGATTTCTGTTGAGTGCAAGCCGGCACCGATGGGCCAAAATCCGATCGCGTGCGACACAATCCCCGGCGCAATGCTGTGCAAAACGGAAATCGTCTACGGAAATGAGCTCTGCTGACTCTTAGTGAATGAGCCCCAATATGTTTTAGCAGGGCATTGTACGATAGACATATAGCATGCAATTAAGCTTAACCCTAGGGGAAATATATGCCATCAAACAATCCCCGACACAATCCCCGGCGCAATGCGGTGCAAAACGGAAATCGTCAACGAAAATGCGCTCCGCAGACTCTTAGTAAATAAGCCCCAATATGTCTTAGCAGGGCATTGTAGGATAGACATATAGCATGCAATTAAGCTTAACCTCAGGGGAAATATATGCCATCACACAACTGCAATCTCAGAAGTGTACATTGGTAGTGGATCCAGATATGCAGCTATGTCTTTCCCTACCTTTCATCTAGACTGAACATTGCGTAATGCAGTGAGGGATCGACTGGAAGGACAGACAAAGACATTGAGCCCTAAGACTAAATGCCCATTTTAGCTGTGCTTACATAATTGCTCAACCTAGCGGTTGACATTCCTTCACTGTGTCAAAGTTTAAACACAGAGCCAAAGATTGGACAATACAACCATAGAAGAGTAGTCGATACAGATTTACAGGTCAAAACCAAGATACAAGTCAAAATAAAGAGTACAATATAGAACAGAATCAATAGGCAAAACCGATAGCCAAAAAACATAATATGGGTCAAGGAATGCCGCTACCTCTTGTGGTGGTCCCAGTATAGATAGCAGCTGTCTCACAGGGCACAGAGACACCGGTATGTGGTACTAAGGGGTCAGGCAAGGCAGGTAGTCAGCAACTGTCTGTATTAAAGGCAGACAGCATACAATCAGAATCCAGGGGCAGGCAGAAGGTCGTGGCAGGCAGCACAAGTTCAAGAAACAAGCCTGGGTCATATACCAGGGAGTGCAGTTCAAGAGTCAGGAACAAGCCGGGGTTCACACACGGGTAGCAGTCAAAAATAAACACCATACAGCAGGACTAGCAAGCAAGTAACCTTTGCCCATTGAGGTGTATGTTGATAGGCTGGGACAGCTTGTTGGGAAAGCCCTGCTCCTTTAAAGGGAACCTGTCACCTGTTTCACTAAAAACATGTTGCAGAAGTCCCTTACACCAGCATTGCAAATATGCCTTTCTGCCTTTTCTAAAAAATAGCATTAGAATATAATTGTGTGTTATAACTTACCTTGCAATCTGACAAAATCCTCTGTAAAGTCACAGGGGTTGGCTTTGGCTTGTATGCATTTCAAAAAACAACATGTGACTTGTCTACTCATTCCTCATCTCTTGGCCCCAACCTTTGTGCTCCTCCTTCCTGCTTTTTCAGAGCTCACAGCCTGGTGAGCTGACATCAGTGGAAGGAGCTGTACAGGAGCACACAGATGGGGGCTTAGAGCTGCAGTCTGCAGCACAGACAAGTCCCATGTTTTTAAAATTCATACAAACTAAAGCCCAACCCCTAGGACTACACAGAGGTTCTGTCAGTTAAAACACACAAATGTAATAAAATTTCCAACTCCTGCTAGGACTTTTGAATGTCTGGTTAAAGTTGAGAGTTTTCATATGAATACAACAAAAACATTGAGGATATTATTTCAAATGTTGAACAGTGCTATGTGTACTAGAAAATAGCAAAATTAGACTAAATATTTCATTTGTAATTATGTCAGATTTCTGCTCTACTCCGTATACTGTGTGCTGTTAGTTCTCCATTATCTTAGTATAATATGATGTTCGTGAACAGATTGTCCATGTTTTTATTTGAGGCAAATCTAAGATTCAAAGTAGATTATGTATTTAGAGTTTTGTCCCTCAGAGACATAATTGTAGAACATCAAGGTCAATAATTTTGGATATAAAACCTGCTGAAAGGGATCAACACATCTCCATACAATATGACAAGCTGTGTTTAGATAAAACCAAGTAATGAGAAACATCTGGAGCCTACATTGAGATCTTTTGTTCCACTTATTAAATGAAAGATTTCCATAAGTGATGAGGCTTAGGCAACTACAGCAGAAGAAAATATTTGGATCAAATTTTCACCTTTGTTATGATAGTTTAACCCCTACGGGACACAGCCTATTTTGGCCTTAAGGACGCGGTCCCATTTTTCAAATCTGACCTGTGTCACTATAAGTGGTTATAGCTTTGGAACGCTATGAGATATCCAGGGGATTTTGAGATTGTTTTCTCGTGACACATTGTACTTCAAATTAGTTTAAAAATTTGGATGAAATCTTTTGCGTTTAGTTATGAAAAAAAACAAAATTTGGCAAAAATTTTGAAAAATTCTTTATTTTCAACGTTCTAAATTCTCTACTTTTGATGCAGACAGTCATAGCACCCAAATAAATTCATAACTTACATTTCCCAAATATCTGCTTTATGTTGGCATGGTTTTTTAAGATTCCACATATTTTACTAGAATGTTATGAGGCTCAGAATTTAGGTATCATTTTTCACATTTTTTGTAAAATCGCCAAAACCCGTACTTAGATGGAGCTGCTCAACTTCTAATTGACACTGAGAGGCCTAAATAATAGCAAGACTCGTAAATTACCCCATTGTGGAAACTACACCCCTCAACGTATGAAAAACTACTTTTAAGAAGTTTGTTAATAGGGGTTAAAACAAAATGGAGGTGCAGTCTGCAAATTGTAATATTTTTTCACAATACACCCATTTTGGGTGGAAAATTAAACATTTAAAATGGATTAAATTAAAAAAGGCTCCACAAAGTTTGATACCCAATTTCTCCCGAGTACACAGATACTCTATATGTGGTGGTAACTTCTGTATGGGCGCACGGCCGGGCATAGAAGGGAAGGAGGCGCCATCCAAATCAGATTTGCTATGTCACATTGTACAGGCTATAATTTTTTTCTTTTTTTTATTGAGGACCTATAGGGGCTTATTTCTTTTGCCACATGAGATGCACTTTTCTGGTATGTAATTTTGGGGCATCTACAGCTAATTGGTGAGATTTAATTAACTCTTTGTTGGTGGAGGAAATGAAAATCATCAATTTTTAGGAAAATTTTTATGTGTTTTTTATTTGGCCGTTAACCATACCATAAAAATAGTATATTATTTTTATTCTATGGGTCGCCACGATTATGAAAATACTTCATTTATATATATTTTTTATTTTTTACCATTTTTACTGAATAAAAAGTAATTTGGCAAAATTGTTGTTAATTTTAGCATCACCGTCTTTCATATGTATAACTTTTTTATTTTTCACCTCACAAATCTGTTTAAGGGCTTATTTTTTGCAAGAATGATAGCTCTTTTTAGTGGTCTTATTTTAGATTGCGTAACTTTTTAAAATCACTTTTTTTAGAGCATTTTTAAAGGGCATTAATAAAAAATCATCTTTTTCAGAGAGAGTTTTTTTAGGTTGTTTTTTACGGGGTTCACTTTGCGGATCTAATAACAATTCTGTTTTATTATACAGATTGTTACGGACGCAGGGATACCAAATATGTGGGGGTTTTGTGTATTTTATTCAATTGTACTGAATAAAAACTAATTTGGAGAAAATCTTATTCATTTTAGCATCACCATCTTTTCATATGCATAACTTTTTTATTTTTTGGCTGACAAATCTGGTTAGGGGCTTATTTTTTGCGAGAACAGTTGTTCTTTTTAGTGGGCTTATTTTAGAGTGCATAAAATTTTTAAAATCACTTTTTAGAGCATTTTTTATAGGGTATTAATTAAAAATTATCTTTTTTCGGAACGTTTTTTGCGTTTTTTTCCTCCGGCGTTTACCGTGCGGGTCCAGTAACAATTCTGTTTTATTATGCAGATTGTTACGGACGCGGCAATACCAAACATGCGGGGGTTTTTTGTGTTTTTATGTTTTTTATACTTTATTAAGTTTTTTATGGGAAAGTGACATTTTAGGGGCTTATATTTTATGTATTTATTTTTTATTTATTATAATGTGTAGTGTTAAGTGTTTTTGCATTTTTTTTTACTTATACATACTTGAACTTAAACCAGTGATGCTCTGATCACTGGTTTAAGTTCAATACACTGCTCTACAATACTATTTTATTGTAGAGCAGTGTAAACTGTCTGAGCAAGCTTGCGCATGCTCAGACAGTTTACAGCCAGACCCGGAAGGGGTCTGGCTGCCATGGAGACCGGGCAGCTCCGGGGCACATGCCAGTCCTCGGAGCTGCCCGGAAGAGGATCGGATCCCCCGGTAAGCGGCACGGGGGATCCGATCCACAGCAGGAACACCCTTACACGCCGCGGTCATGCTTGACCGCGGCGTGTAAGGGGTTAACACCCGCGATCGGAGCCGGCTCCGATCGCGGGTGTTACAGCGCGGTGTCAGCTGTGATAGACAGCTGACAGCCGCTGCTTCTGGTACCGGCTCCGTTCGTGAGCCGGTCCCAGAAGCTAGACGTTATACTACGTCCCGGTGCGCTAAGCATCTAGCCCCGGGGACGTAGTATAACGTCGTGGTGCGCCTAGGGGTTAATCCTTTCCTGTTGTTTACTCGCACTGGAAATATGTAAAAATTAAAAAAAATAGCAGAATGACTTTTTCAACCTTTTTCAGTATAAGTAGTTTCTGAAAGAGGTAACATTTTACATGTTCTGTGCTACATGGATTTTGCTTGGTAATGTGTTTCTATGTGTTTTTATTTATATTTTTTCATATCAATGAAAAGGAAAAAAGGAGAGGGTAGGGGGCAATGACTTTTCAATATTTTTGATAGTACTAAATACAGGAAGAACCCCCTGACCTACAGATGACCACTAGATACAAACAAACCTCTCGTTTCACCATGGCCTCTGTACAGTTCTGATCCCAGACACTTAATGCCCCAAATAGAACCTGTATTTGACATGAACTGGGGACTGCCAGTATCAAAAACAGACATTTTGAAGACTTGTTCCTCTTTCTCTGAGTTGTTTTAAAGAGCACCATTGCAGACATTAATGGACATATGGGGGGAGGACTTATCATGTCTTGGGATGATTTTGGGTGATAGAGTTGGTCAGAGTGAGGCAGAGTGAGTGCGCCTGCACACTAGCTATTGAGCACTGGCTCAGTACAAGCAGTACCAGTAGTACAATTCTGCAGATTTGCATACAAAGGTGCACCCACCTCAACGGATATATCAAGCGTTAGGAGGCACAGAGTGTCAGCGCTTGATACATCTGCCTCACTGTGTGCCATAAGGCATTTTTAAAGCATTTTAACATTTCTGTAATGTCCGTGCCAAAGTCTTTCTCTGCAGGATGTAGCTGATGTGGAGTTAAACACCAAGTGCTGGTGTATGAACTGTGGCTAAGGTTGTTGCTGTATTGGGACTTATTTAGCCATACCTGGTTCTTCTGCAGCTCAGCTGTGTCCAGAATATGGTTAACTTGAGTGATGGAAGGATGGCCCAGTTAGCTGCTTGGGATGGCCTCCAGGAACTCCTTTATATATCTGTCCAGTTCCTTTATGCCTTGTTGGTACTGGTTGTCTCGTGACACTTGTTGCCCATTTCCCTTGCATCATTCTCTTGCTTTTCATTCCTGAATGCAGGACTTTAGCCTGCAGGATCATAGCAGGGTGAGTTCACCACCACATACCCAGTCTTACAACTCACACCAAGTCTGGTTGTGGTTGCAGTATTGCTGGTACAGGTATCTGACTTTCTACTTGTTGTTTTAGAAATAAAATTTCTAGTGTTTAGCGGAATACAGTCCCCTAAAATAAACTACCAAACTGATCTTGATTTGCATTCCTGCAGTTAGGATCCAAACAGCAACGATAGCTCCAGCTCTCAATCGCACGTGACATACATAAACGGGACAGTTAGATGGTAATGCAGACTAGCTACAGCCTTTGTGTTTCGATATAGTTATCTTACTCAAGCCATGAGTAAGATAACTATACCGAAACGCGTTAGAAGGGAAATAAACCACCCAGTCTTCTCTGGTCCTGTGTTATGCCGTAACTTGTGTTTTGAAGTAACAATTGGCTGGATAGAGTATATATAAAATTACTTCATCTAGAGCACAATTTGATTGGTTATTGTTGCTCTTCTAAGTTAAACTTAATTAGACCTTTAACTCATTTTTCTTAAGGATAAATGTGAATTGCTTCTGTGTCCATGTGATTACATGTCATATAATTGTTCTAGTTGCATGTGATAAACATCTACAGTAAATATCACCATTGCTGCAGTAAATCTACACGACACCTTACCTTATTCTTCGCAACGTATATCCTGAAGTCAAGCTCAAACAAGAAAGAGTCATGGCTGCAATTTTTTTGTGAAATGAATTACAAGCTCTCCCGTGCCTGCCCTTTCACCTTCAGTAACTCCCTATTCTATGCAGTATATTGACACAGTGACTTGTGAGATTTAAACTCCCAGGTCTTGGCATTTATAAAACATGGGATAGAAAATTCAGAAACATGGTGCAAACCCTGGGAAAACGTGAGTAGGATTTTAGAGTTGACACTATCGTACTGAAGACTTGTAGCGATTATTTTTTCTGTTTTTGCTACAGGTTACTGTTTAATTTTGTTTAAGATTTAATTAAAAAAATCATTTTGATTTGTTTTTATTTTTTTTTAATCAAAATTATTTCATTTTCCAAGAAAATTATATTGAACCCTCCAGGCAATTCTGTTATACAAATGCAATTTACCAGGAAGGACCTAGCGCTGCCGGAACAGCATTTAACATACGGGTTTGTTAATGGACTATTATCCTCGGGGCTCATATAAAAAATGCAATATCAATCCTGGTATTTTGATGTTCTACTTTGTTATGTTGAAATAAGAAATCCTTTCAATAGCTGTTTTTTTGCGTCTATTTTATTGGTGCCATGACTGACCGGCCAAAATATCAACATGTTTTATAGAATCACAAGAACAGAGCATTACCGAGCAAAGTCTAGCTTGCCAAAAATGAATCTTTAAAGGGATTTCATTTATGCTTGTGTCCTGAAATTCTCCTAGGTTTACTGCCTGTTCAAAAATAACTTATAAATTTTAATAACTGGGATTTAGTACATTCTACATTTACATCTTTGAAAAATTTACCTACCCTGTAATGTCTACATACATATGAAGTGGCATCATTACTATTAGCTGCTATAGTAAAATTTAGATCTGTGTCTTTTCTTGCAGTAACCCCTTTAAGTCTTTCAGTTCCGGTTGCCTAGAAACTGCTTGAATTTACGTGTTGGTGACCATCATATAGCTATGAAATACTTCTCTAAAATATATCACTTACTATCAGTATTTTAGTTTCATTATTATTTATAAATCAGAAATATCCTGTTAACGTATATAAACACAGAGGATAATACTTCAAATATAAAATATCACTTAACAAGGACATAGTAGTGATACAGGGTTAGGTTCAATTACTCATTTCCATCAAAATACCAAGACGTTACAAATGGAGTTCAACACAGAATCTTTTATGTAGAGGTGGATGCCTAAAATTATAATTCATAGAAATAAGGCTTCTACAGAGATAGCGCTGTCTTAAAGGCGTTTTCCACTTTCAGCAAATAAGTGATATTGTTTATGTAATGAAAAGTTAAACAATTTCCCAATATACTTTATGTATCCATTACTTGTGTTTTTTCTAGATCTCTGCTTGCTGTCATTCTATAGAAAGCTTCTAAGTTTAAGAAAATCTTTAAGAAAAGTTCTAAGAAATCTGCCGATGGTCTTATGACGCCACACTGGTGCGCGAGCTGTGCACCCGTGTGACCTCACATATAGTATCCAGACATTCTTTTATATTCAGGGAATGAAATCAGGTGATATGATACAAATATAGTGACACAGTACCCCTATCCCATGTCCCATCTATAGAGAGACACCCACCCCACACATTTATGAATCTGGACATTGGGGCACATTTACTTACCTGGCCAACGGAGTTCCCGAAATCCGGAGACAGGGTACAGAGAACAGAGATTAAGATAATCGTGGGAATGGTTGGATAACTAAAACACAACTAAATTCAGTTTAGTATAGAGAAATGTTTAAGGGTTGAATAGGCTGGTTAAAAGGGCTGCCTATGTTATGTTTTCTTTGACTTTATTTAAAAAGGCATACATTTACTGCTCCCTATGTAATTGTCACATATTTAAGGGGGTTTCCCACAAACAAAAGTTAGCCCCTATCCACAGGATCAGTGCTGAGACCGCCACAGATTACGAATGCGAGGGGTCGTCGGTCCTCAGACTGCATGACCGCTCTGCTCCATTAATCTCTATGGAGCTGATGGAAATTGCAGAGCACCCCCAGCTGGCCACACCCCCCTTCAAGCCCTCCGTTGCCCCCCTTGTGTGGAGGTGGTGGAAAGGGAGAAATAATAATTTTATGATTATTTAATGGGCTCTATACCAGTGGAGTGGCACAGAAGCCCTGATAAATTACCTCCATAGTATATACCTTGTACTTTTAGCTGAATTTTCTATTGATGAGTGTGTGTGTCATTAGAAGTTGAACAAGAAACTATTTTGTTCTAATTTTTGTTTGCTTTTATATATTTTAATACTTCACATGATAACACATTTATATCAATCAGCAGGGAAGATTTAGCACTTCTATATCCAGAGCCGGCTGACCAGATGGCCAAACAGTAGGGTACTTCATAGGCATTTGGGATATTTCTGGAGTCATAAGCGATAAATATGTGAAGTTTTAGCCAAGCTTTTTTCAGCCCCCACATCTACATATGTGTCTTACAAATAATTTGTCTTTACATGTGACAGATCCTGAGATGTATGGTGCAAATGTGGAAATCTAGAATGTACATCTGACTTTGCTGGAATAACATTGATATCCATTGTCTATAGAACTCCATATTTAAAAAGTATATATTTCACAAGTAAACATTTTCACAGTTTTTTAAACTTTGTGGCTGTGCCAGAGGCCTCTAATGCCATCACAGAATCTGCTTATTTATTTTTTATTTTATTTTTTAATTATTTTATTTTTTTATTTTTTTCGGACTATAAGGTGCACAAAAAAACCTTTGATTTTCTCAGAAATCAAAGGTGCACCTTAGAGTCCAGTGCGCCTTATATACGAACCTATACATTTTAGCAGGCATTTATTGATGCTGTGCCTTATAATCAGGTGCGCCTTATAATCTGGTGTGCCTTTTATATGAACCAAGACATTTTGGCAGGCATTTATTGATGGTTCGCCTTATAATCCAGTGAACCTGGTCTGAAAAATACGGTAAATGGAATACAGATATGAGCAGACTCATAGAACCTCAACTTCAAAATTGTGTTTGGGGTCTGGTGCTGGCGCTGATCCTGGGTGTTAAATCTTTAAATACCACCAGGAAAGCTGTGATGTCATCAGGGAGCTGCAATCCTCCGGAAACTGACACTTTTGGAGACCTTAACACAATGTACAGCATGGACCCCAACATTGCGGTTCAGATTCGTTCATCACCTAATACAGTGACATAGCACTGGTTAACATGACGGTCTTAGCCCATTAACCAGGTGTGATAAGTCTGTAGCAATATGTAACACAAGGAACCACCCCTTTTGTGTGTAAACTAATTGAATAAACAGATTTTCTGTTATGTTAACCAGTGTTGGGATTATATTGAATTCTGCAGTTCCTTTCAGTAGTGTGACTGGCTTGAAGAAGATTTTTTTAATGTTTAATATGGTGAAGCTCATCTCACAAGGGCGTTGATATCCTACTATTAGGGTAGCCAGTCCTTCCTTTCCAATGTGGCAGCAAATTGATTCTTCCCAACAGAGTTGGTTCCAGGTTTCGCCAAGCCCCTGGGTGACAGAGCCTCCATAAGCCCATTTGCAGTGATTGGCGGTATTAAAAACAGTTTGCTGTTCAATAAAGAATTCCCTAATTTATCATTCCAAACAGCTCCATCATGATTATTTTATATAAAGCCCCCCTTAACCCTAAATATTTCTTATGTACATCCTTATGTGCCCCCCCCCCACCCCGGGGCACTTGGGCACTTGCCCGGGTATGCCCAGTACTGGCGTCAGCCCTGTTTCTCAATTTTTCCACACCTTCTTGCATGTACTTTACACAGTTTACCTATGGTGTAGCATTTTTAAAGAACCAGCGTGTCTTGGCCATTCTCATCAGTGACATTTGGGAATTGCTATTTATATTTTAAATTAGAATTCACTTAATTTGTCTGATATTTTCCATCTCGTTACTCTGCTCCTCCTACATCATCACATTGTAAATACCATGTAATTCAACTATTTATTCAGTCCCTGTTATAGCTTTACATATGTAATTGTGTTGTTGGCCTCCTAGAGCTAAGGCCTAGCCAACTGGCAGTACCGACAGCTGGCTGACACACATCGTGTTTTTGTACCTTTGTTATTTATAGTATTGATCTGCGGAGAGTCTGAGTGATTCTGTTTGGAGTATTATCTGACAGTACATTTGAGAAACAAATCACATGCCGGAGCTTACTGTGTCATTAAGCACAAGCGGCTGATCTATATGAACCCATATTATATTAGGTTGATTACAATGGATGACTTTCTTCAGATACCATTATAACCAAAAGGTGAATTAATGCATTGAACTATATACAGGGACCTCAAGTAATTGTAGTAGAATCAAAGACACATTCAATATTGATATGAGCTCCTCACAGCAAACGCTAAATTCACCGGCAAGGGCGGTGAGGCCATTGTTTTACGAGTTCAATAGGGTTTCCGTACATCCTATGCTGTTCTAGATAACTTACTGTTTCGATACCTCAGATTGTGCGTGTGATGCATAATTTTCAGATGTCTTGTTGAGCTAGAATCATAACGTACCTACAGTCACAGCAATAATATTCTTGCTGTTGCTAAAAGTCAATGTTTAGTGGGACATGAAAGTGAGAAATATGATATCCAAGCCATAACTAGATGTGTAACAGCAGTTTAGTTCCTTGTATCTAGAAGACATGTAAAAAAAATTATAATTTGAACTTTCAATGTACCCACAATATATTACATATGTAACCTTTGGTCTCGTATAGACATGTAGCTAGAAGTATGGTACAGGATGACCAGACTGAAAAGAACATAAGGTTGAGATACTCTATGATGATATGCCTACACTACCTGCTTTTATGTTGTTTCTGAAGAAATTAGTCCTTAGGAAACTTACCACTGCTAGCATGATAAAATCATGCGAGCAGACCACCCAGTAGGCTATTTAATACTGATGCCGGCATATACTTTAGTTAGGCACGGCGATCGTTAGTTTAGCTAAAAAAAGTTTTACTTACATATGAAAATAGCCCTCCGGGGCTACCCTACGTCATCTTCGGAAGGGAGATGCCTTCCGATCTTTAATTATTCCCGCCTCCTTCATTGTAGCCGTCCTCCTTCAGGTGCCGAGAGCTGTGACGCCACCAAGCTCTCGGCACCTATCGCCGGCCGTCTGTGTGAGAGTTAGTATCTGCGCATGCGCAATAGGTGCCAAGAGCTTGGTGACGTCACGGCTCTCGGCACCTGAAGGAGGACGGCTACAATGAAGGAGGCGGGAATAATTAAAGATCGGAAAGGCCTCTCCCTTCCGAAGATGACGTAGGGTAGCACGGGAGGGCTATTTTCATATGTAAGTAAAACATTTTTTTAGGCACGACGATCGTTAGTTTAGCTAACAAAGTATGTGCCGGCATCAATATTAAATAGCCTACCAGGTGGTCTGCTTGCATGATTTTATCATGCGAGCAGTGGTAGGTTTCCTTTAAAGGGGTTGTCTGGATTCATATGTTTTTACCATGGGACCCAGGTGGTGTAAGAGCAATAAAGAACTAATACTTACCTTGGTTACTTTGCCTCTATTCCAGCACAGCAGCTCAGTGTTGATGAAGTAGTGACAGCATGCTCCCGCTACAGCCTCTGGCTGCGGCCTGTATAATGATGTAGTCGGTGTGTTCTGTTTATGTGATGTCACTGCTGAGTCAGTAGTTATTGAAGCTTGCGGTAAGGGCTTAGGTAAATATTATTAACATTTTTACAAAACCTGGGGTCCACGTAGGGGACCACCTGGGGGCCATAAAGGAGACACCCCTTTATCCAAACTCACAAAGGTAATGGTGGACACATCTGTATACAAAAAATACAAAAAGTTTCCTAGAGGCCATTGTGTGTAGAGGCGTCTAGGTCCAAGCCTCAGTTTGTAGATGCAGAGATATTCATGTATTATTTATTATCTAAAATAGCAGGAGGGTAAATATCTATTTTAAAGGGGTTGGCCACTTATTTACATATTAGGTAATTTACCAATATACATCTATTAATAGTTCTGCACCGCTTTTTTGATAGATTCTTTCTTGTAAATTTAAGCCTCCTGTCTGGTACCTCATCAGCCAGTCATTCCTGACCATAAATGGAGGGTCATGTGATCTCTAACTATCCATGATCAATTGCCCTGCCAGGACCTTATGACAGTATTCATGAATATAAGATTAAGGTCCTAGCAGGGCAATTGCTTATGGACAGATAGAGATCACATGACCCTTCATCTGTAGCCATTTTATGGACAGGAATGTCTGGCTGTTGAGGTAAAAGGAAGGAAGCTTCACTTTACATATCAAGAAAGCAGTACAGAACTTTACCAGAACAGACACAAGGCTACACTTTACATATCAAAAAAGCAAATAGATGCATATTGGTAAATTACCTTGTATCTTGCCCTACCCCCACTTACACACACATTACAAAAAACATGAGTGGCCCCTTTAATTTACTAATGTATGAAGGAGGGGCTAATTTTATAATTTTTATCATTTTTTGGGCTATAAAATCCTTCAAACTATCAAAACTTAATGATTACATTAGCAGGGGAATTTTAAATAAAGATGTTTAAGCTAAATATATTCTCCTTTATACCACTCTTCTATAAAAAAAAAATTATAAAAATATAAAACATCATTCAATATGGACACCAAAAAAACTGGATATGGCTCCAACTGTAGTTCCCAAACTACCAACAGATACTCAACACAAAAGATTTGGAATAGCGAGTGGTCCTTTTCACCCTGAATATTTTCCAAACAAACTTCAACCAAAAATCTACAGTACTGTATAACATTAGATCTCAGCTGGAACCATCAACATTGGTCAACTAGTATAATTCCATCATGTCTGTGTTCACTGTAAAAGGAAAGTTTGTGGAAACACATAAGTTCCACATAAAACTAAAACTGCTCTAACTTTTTTGGCTTAAAAAGAATGTAAATGTAAAGAATATAAATTGTACTCCAGGAATAGAATTGTACGCCAGCGCAGCTGACCGATGCACACATCAGGAGGCTGGACCCTCCCGATGTATCTGGCAATGATGGGGGGGGGGGGCAGGGTTTTATCATACATCAAAGCTTTTTGATAAGGTAAATGTCACCCAAAGAGTTGGTTTCAATATAGAACCAAGAGGGGCACTAATAGATTTCCAAATTTTCTATTAATTAAGGCAAAAACAGCCATACACAGTCTACATAAAGAAAGATCACATCAGTACCAGCTAATGTAATGATTTCCAATTGTAGACATGAACACAAGAAAATACAGTGTTATCCCCTGGAAATGATGATGAGCCTAGTTGTACGGGGGCCTGTACTTTAGTACCGTAGCACTGTGAAAGTAGCTCATTTTATTCCGACTCTTTCCTGAGGCAATTATGATTAAGCTTTCTCATATTCACCATCTCAGGATCTTTCTAGAGAGAATACTTCATTTCATTTAATCTGCTCTCCCGCTGCAATAAAACCCCCTTTCGTCCCAGCAGAGTTCATAGATTTTAAAGAATACAAATATGTTTGTTTTCTTGTAAGCCATTGTTATCATCTGTTCTGCTTGATGCTTTTACAGGCTGCTCGGAACCACTTGGAATGAAATCAGGACATATACAAGATTACCAAATCACAGCCTCCAGCGTTTTCAGAACGTTGAACATGGACATGTTCACATGGGAGTCCAGGAAAGCTCGTCTAGATAAACAAGGCAAGGTGAACGCTTGGACCTCTGGAAGAAGCGACCAGTCACAGTGGTTACAGGTAATTGTTTCTTTTTCTATAGTTAGAACTTTTACAGCTATAAAATATTCTCTGACTTCTACATCTATCTAACCATACAATGCTCTTATTCAGAAAAAAAGCAATTATTATTAATATTTATAAATTGTACCAATGTACCAATGTCAAAGATATTTTTCTGACTTTTTTGTGTGAACCGACTCTTGGTACCATCATAGTCAGTCAACTGAAAAGGATGTGAAACTTTGGTGGCTGGATCTGCAATGACATTAAATAGGAATGAGCTGCAATATCTGGCTATGTATGAAGCCATCTTTAATTTAAAGGTGTTGTCAACTTATTTAAAAAAAAATTGTATTTTTTCTGTAATTAAAAGTTACAATTTTCAATACACTGTCCATATAATTTCTTCTCAGTTTTCTAGATATCTGCTTGCCTTCATTCAACGGGAAGCTTCATTGTTCACATCTTGGTCCAAAGTCATGTGATGTCACAAAGGTGCATTGCTCATTCATACAATGAAGCTTTCTGTTGAATGACCACAAGCAGAGATCTAGAGCACAAGGAGGAATTAATACGGATAGTATATTGTAAAATTGTATAACTTTTCATTACAAATACAATAATTATTAATTAATGGAAACATTATGCATTATTAGCTCTTCTATGTCAATAATGATGGCTGATAAAATCTTCTTAGGTCCTGAGGTTGGTCAATAGTTATGTGCAGAGGCAGTGCATGGTGGTGTAAGCAGTGTCTAAAGGAAAAAAGCAAGTGTATCAGTTGGAGTTACTCAGCCCCTAGTGCACTGAAAGATAAAGTCCATAAAGATAAAAATATTTTCTCTAAAATAGAGGAAACCAAAAATGAATATATACCATATATACTCGAGTATAAGCTGACCCACTGACTAGAGTGGGAAATGCATTGGTCAGTGGCTTCCCGAGTGATTTCATGCCTAGTAGCCTTCCCCGTAAAGAAATTTCCTGAAGAAGCCCCCTGCTAGTAATGAAAAGCCCTCCAGCAGCCCCCTTAATAATGAAATGCCCTGCAGCCCCCCAAATAATGAAATGCCTTGCACCCCCCTAATGAAATGCCCCTAATTACATGCTCTGCAGTCCCCTTTTAATGAATTGCCATGCAGTGCCCCTAATGAAATACCCTGCAGACCCCCAAATAATGAAATACCATGCAGCCCCCTTGTTGAAATTCATTACAGCCCCCCAATTCATGTAATTCGGTGTGTAAACAATAAGCTTACATACTCACCTTCTGATGCTCCCCTCGGCTCCTCTTCCATCTTCTCTTCATTCGTAAGATAATGAACAGAGGCAGGTAGATGCAGTGAGGGTGACTCATGTTGGGGTGACTTGCTGCTGTAGTGCATAAGAGATCTAATGGGTGCTTTATGAATGACAGCAATATGCCAGTTACTATTTGTGTATGGACACTTGTCTTTTCACTATTTTTGACAATATATTAATGTCACTGTTTTGTGGTCACTGCCCGTGTTAGAAAAAGATTTGTTTGGGATTTTTAGGATCCTGCTGGAGTTGCTCTGTTTTGTAGATAGGGGACACATGAAGTGTCTAGCCCAAAGTAATTTAATGTCTGTAATTTGAATTTTGCTCTTTTGAGACCATATGCTGGTATGGTTGACCCTGGGTTACTCCACATTAAGGACAATGCTAGACCTCATGTAGCTGGAATGTGTCAGCAGTTTCTGTAAGATGAAGACATTGAAGCTATGGACTGGCCAGCTCGTTCCCCAGACCTGAATCTGATTGAGCACATCTGGGACATCATGTCTCGCTCCATCCACCAATGCCACTTTGGATCACAGACTTTATAGGAATTGGTGGATGCTTTAGTCCATGTCTGGGAGGAGACCCCTCAGTAGGCCATCCACCACCTCATCAGGATCATGCTGAGGCACTGTAGAGAGGTCATACAGGCACGTGGAGGCCACACACAATACTGAGCCTTGACTAGTTATAAGTACATTAGATCAAAGTTGGATCAGCCTGTAGTGTGTTTTAACTTTGTTGGTCACTTCAAATCCAGGCCTCCATTGGTTAATAAATTTAATTTCCATTGATGATTTTTTTGTGATTTTGTTGTCAGCACAGTCAACTTTGTACAGAACAAAGAATTCAATGAAAAGATTTCATTCATTCAGATCTACCATGTGTTTTTGAGTGTGCCCTTTATTTTTTTGAGCAATGTATCATAGGGAGCCTCAGTCAAGTCAGATACCCAGTGTATCATATAGTCCGAAAAATACATTATTTCCTTTACTTTTAACCCAATTTTATTGATTTAAAGATGGCGTGGTAACCGAATAAGGAGTGGTGTAAGTGAGCCACTGGGGGGTAGTTGAGAGCGCTGCCGAGGCTATGCTCTATGTGTGAAATGTGAGAAGGGTCTGGCAGTGCTGTAACCTCCTGATTTTGGGCTGCTAGGCACAGGCACTTTTTTCGCAACACTTTTTCTTGCTAAAAAGTGTGTCATATAGTCCAAACAATAATGTATTTGCCTCACTTGTCCATGTCCTGGCAAATATGGCTTCAACTCCTTAAATTAAATCTACCACCAGAATCAAGGATTGTTAACCAAGCACACTGACACACTGGTGTGTACCCCACTGACAGTATCTGCTCTTCTTTAACACTTACGGAGCCCGGAGCCCCTCAGGCTCATTTGCATAATTTTTAAAGTTTTTTTTTTTTAAAACATGGGTATAAGAAGCTAAAAGAAAAGCAGATCCAGCCAGGGGGCGGGGCACACACCAGTATGTCAGTGTGCTTGGTTTACAATCCATGATCCAAGTGGTAGATGCCCTTTAAACTTTCGACAATTCTTTCACACAATTTGTTGAACTGGGATGACCTTTTATTTTCTTTATATTGTAATTTCATCCCTTTCTGAGTATCACACATTTTACAGTAATGCATTTTATACCAATGCAATTTACACATTTCTACCAGTAAATACATGTTTATACATCTAACATAAGATAATGATTTTATTTGCAATGTTTCTTAAATGACACGTTTCTTCTGTGCCGTTAAAATAAAACCTGTTCTTTGGATTTGTTACATGTAAATTACTAGTTGCACATAAATTATGTAGATAAATTACAAGTTAGTTGCATCTGAATAGAACGTACACAGCTGTAGCCTTTTTAGTGAGGAAGCTATTAATGTGGGTGTTGGCAGCTCCGGTGGAAATAATGACAGATATCAAACTGATAAAGTACATGAAGTAAATATTCTTGATTTTCATTGTTATTTCCAAATTATACTGGAGTTAAAAAAAAAAATGGGAATATGTTTTTGTACAGCATTCTGGTTTTTATAACTCCCTTTGGGTTTAGTGATCTAAAAATGTTTGAAAAGCAGTTTTTTTTTCTTTAAAGGGTTATATTGATCTGATATAGTGAAGGCATTTCAGATACTTAATACTTGTGATACCTAAAATGAAGCAATTAATTCTTTCTGTATCTCTACCACTAGGAAATCTACCACCAGGATGAAGGATTGTAAGCTAAGCACACTGACATACAGGTGTGTGCCCCTCTGGCAGGATCTGTTTTTCTTTAATATTCCTATGCCCTTTTTTTTCAAAGAAAAAAAGGCTTAAAAAATAATGCAAATGAGCATAAGGGGATTCAGGCACCATTAACATTTGTGGATCATGGAGCTTATTTGCATAATTTAAAAAGCCCTTTTTTTTGTAAAAACTAGGACATAAGAAGCTAAAATAAGAGAAAATTGAGCCAGAAGGGGCAAAAACCAGTATGTCAGTGTGCTTGGTTTGCAATCCTCAATCCTGGTGGTATATGTTCTTTAAGTGACAGCCATTGACAGTGTCACCTAACCCCCTTACTCCCAAAAAATTATGAAGGCAGAATGCTTTTTTAGGCCTCATTCACACGGTCGAAATGGGAGCCCTGATCTAGTTGCATTATTTGCGACCAGATCACAGCCCCCAAAGATTTCAATGGCTCCCGTGCTGGGCCGTCTCTTCTGCCTATGGAGGAGGTGAGGTGACGAGCACACGGCTGTGTAAATGAGCCCTTACTCTAAGATGTTTTAACCTTTGTGATATTTGATGATCAATTCTTAAAATATGTGCTCAATAACAAAAAAGTTTGACAGGGGGATATGAAGACTGGCACATGATGCACCAGTCTTAATAGGTGGTGATGAGCAGACCCAAACTGCCTTGTGAGTTTGGCTCAAACATCTCAGATTTCAGCCAGAAGTTTGAGTTCAGCGTTAAACCCAACCTCCCGTTGACAACACCTGTGATCATTGCTGGCACCAGGAATGGGTGTTAACTCTCTAAATGCCACATCTTTATTCTGGCCGTGTGAAAATGTGTTGCATGCACCACCGGGATTTTTAGGGTAACGGCGCCAGATTGAACTTTCAGGTTCGGGTTTGGGCAAACTCAGCTGAACCCAAACTTGAACGGGTCCACTTAACCCTATTAATAAGTTGAGTTAAAATTTAATCGGGGATGCTTGGCAACCATGTTCTCATGATCAGTAAAGTTCCTAGTGGTAGATATTATTAAATCCGGTAAAAATTGGAAAAAAAAACTTTCACTTTATAATCCAGTGTAATGCAGTGGGTCCAATATTGCTGAATGTGCTTGTTAACATTAATACATATCTTTAATATCACTATATTATCTCTAGATATTACAAACTATATATATATAGTCACTTGTCACTGATCTTACAGGCAAACTAATATTTAGCTGCTTAATATAGAGATTCAATTTTAGCGGTTGAAAAGAAGAAGACGCAAACCTCTGGAAGACTGTCCTATTGATTGATATTTCCTTTTCATCCTTTCCAAGAACATGTAATACATCAAAATCAATGATCACAACCATAGATTAATTTCAGCTAGGTTTATTGAGAACTCCTAATAGGACCGGGAATAAATGCAGCGTAAGCTGAAATTCTCACTTACATCACTTGCATATTTCAGTGGATCTATGTATCTTCAGATTCTTAACCTTTTCTGCTACTGTGAACTTCATGTATAAAACCTTGGTATAAAATGCATGAAGTTGTAAAAAGTTGAAGTTTGAAGACTGATTTTTTCGAGTCTAATTGGAAATTGTGCATCTTCGCAAAAAGTGTTGATTAAAATATTTTTCCAGTTTAGAGTCTGTGTAACACCTCCATCTAGCTGGTTGCTCTGCTGAATTTGATAAATATCTTGCGGCGAGTTATTGCTAGCAATGTGGGCTATCTTGCCTTCTCTCTCACTTCTATCAGCATGCAAAAACGTTTTCCAAGGTGTTAGATGGAAAACAATGCCTCTTTTTGCTACCTTGAAAGGCAGCCCCCTTAACACCAAGTATGACCTACAAGCAGTCTAAAGATATAGTGGAGCATCTATGGCTTTAAGTCTACACATGCCTTTAAGGTGGCTTTAATTGGCAATCTCTCCATAAGGAGAACACCTAGTGTCTGATCCTTCTATCAGTATGGGAGATAGCAGTGGGGGAGGTTGTAGGCTGTGTTTGTATATTGAACAGTTGAAAGGTAGAAAAGCATCTGGATTCTTGATAAGTTCAGAACACATATGTATCTTGACTTATTAAAGTCTAGACATCAGCATACAGACAATGGAGACAGAATGACACACTCATAAGCAACACAAAATACAAGAAATCCATTATGATATAGAAGTATAAATTAGTCCAGAATGTTCTAATACATAAAAGGCTAGAGAAGGCATCTACATTCTGAACTCCAAGACCTCGCTTCCTGCATATAGAACATCTACATATGACAGTCCCCGGGTTACACACAAGTTATGTAGGTATGTTGAATTTGTTAGTCGAAACTTTTCAAATTGGAAACTGGATTTTCAAAACTTTGAGTTACCTATGGAACATGAATTAACAATAAAGCTTCATTTCACCTTACAGTTGCTTATTGCTGGTCTGTTTGTAACGATCACCCCAGAAAGTAAGACCTAGTACAAATTTGGTTCAAGCTTAGAAATATAAGGCATTCCCTTAAAATTAGGCCCACAGACAGTCATTGCTACAGCTCCCCCCATGCCATACATTAGTGTTAGTAGATCATTTAGATACTACAAGACGTTGTGACATGGGTAAAGAACTCATGGGATAAAATCAATGACTGTTACATTGCAAATGTGCTATGTGCAGCCACCTGGACAAGAAGGGGCCATTAAAGGAAAATGCTATTGCTAAACATGTAAGATATGGGGCCAGTGATTTCAATAGAAATGGAGTCACAAGAAATTCGGCATACCTTTTGGAGTTTGGAGAGTTTTAAGGATGTTAGAGAAGTTGATTTCTTGTTCAACGATAAATGTAAATTCTTATTTATGACAAAATAAGAAGTCCTTTGAAAATAAGACCTAGAGCCCCTTTAGGGGCAAAATTTATTTAAGACACAGTTTTATTTTCGGGGAATCATGGTAGAAGTTGTCTGTAGGGCAGATGCTCTCAAGATAAGGATTGTCTGTATTTATCATTTATACATTCTTACAAGAGATGAGCAAATCAATTCATTGGTTTGTAGATTCGGTAAAAATTTTTAGCAATTTTTGGCAATTTTTAGGCACCAAATGAAATCCTTATCTTTTACAGTTCACTTTGGAAGAATCTTTCATTTATCCCAGGGTTTAAAGAGGGGAAATGGGCTAGGGAGAATAAAAAAATTGTGAAAAATTTACAAACTGAGATAGGAGGTTTTATGGAAAATCTGTTTTTGAGAACCACAGGGGGCTATGTACAAACTTCCAGGACCATTAGAATAACAGCAGTTTACATAAATTTGAACTAATTAAATCTTGGATGATTTGCTCATTTCTAATCCTCATCTAATCTATAATATTTCCATTATTGACAAAAAATTCAACATCTACACACTATGGGGTATTACCCTACAGTCATAAGTATTTCTATCTGTGTTTGGCTTCTTTTTCAGTTGGTTATTTAGGTGCAGGCTAACACTGGAGTTACATTTGGTAGTAATCTTCTTAAATTTGTTATCCATGACCATGGAAGGACACCATGGATAGCGAATATAAGACGATTACCACAGTCACGGTACCTGGATCTATGAGTAAGTGTCCCTGGTTTATCATGCTTGATTTTTATGGTAGGTTTCCTTTAAGGCTGCATGGTGGCTTAGTGGTTAGCATTGCAGCCTTGCCGCACTGGGGACCTGGGTCCAAGACCCAGGGCCAACATCTGCAAAGAGTTTGTAGGTTTTCTCCGTGTTTCTGTTGGGTCCTCCAGTTTCCTCCCACACTCCAAAAACATACTGGTAGGTTGATTAGATTGTGAGACCCATTGGGGCTATTTTCTTCTCATATTTAAATACAAAAAGACATTTTTTAAACAATTTGTAATTGTCTTTTTACATGATTACACATATGATCCATTGGTTTCTAATAAAGAATATTGCCAAAAAGTAACTTCAGAACTTTGGTGGGTGTAGGTTTACTTCTATCCTTCTGTCTCCTTTAAGATCTCCAAGTTTTAATTGGAATCAGGACTCCATGCTTTGTGCAGCTGGTGGATATCATAAGATAGAAACTGCTACTGATGATATTGCATCTAATGTCTCGGTTACATGTCAGAAAGTAAACTATTTAGTCATTCTCTTACGGCAAATTCACATTAATTGAGTTGGCTTTTAATAAACATCCAATACAACCGATAAGTGATCAAAATGCCTTTTTACTTGGAGGTCAAATTTTCTATAAAATTGTTTTTCTTTTTCATTTCTTGGTCTATAAAGCAGATTTACTGTGGGATACATTTTAATTACGCTAAATGAAAAAAAGCACATTCAGATATTGGCTCTAAACACTTAGAAATGAAAATGGGGATTGACTTTTAGCTAAATAGAAAAAATAATAAAATATTCATGATTTATGTTATTTGTTTGTGCAGCTTTTTGCCCTTTCATGAAGCCTGCAGTGAATTTGCTTAAAAATACGCATTATTCTCAGCACCAACCAATTAGTGAGCTTTTGGAGGAAAAATCCTTCCTGCGCTGATTCTTCATGGCGCCTCGTGATATACAGCCCTTGCCTGACTTCAAAAAAGTAATTATGTTGAATTCTAATATGAGTTTGCTTGTGAACATGGGAACAAAGTGGGACGACTGAGCCGAACTCCGAAGCTTCTACTCAGAAGTACATTTTTTCCTAATATTTAAAAATGGATGATGCTTTACTGCTTAGAAATCATTTTCCTAATTTTCCCGACAAAACTCCTGGCAAAATGAAACAAAATATAATAATGGTTGAGATACTATATAAATCTTTATTTATATAGCGCCATCATATTCTGCCGCGCTTTACAGATCAGTGCCGGCATCAACCGCAGGTGTTAACCCTTTAAATTTTTCTTGAATGTGCTGCCCCATTTTTCCTAGTATCCTAGGGAAAAATGAGGGCATGCATGTGGCGAGGGCATTTAATGCGCTATTATTTGCGATTTTTGCCAGATTTTGGCTGATCCTGTAATTTACACAAACCCTAGTCATTAGTTGAAACAATATGGCTCTGCTCACAAGAACAATTAAGAAGGAGGAATGGGTGACAAAAGACATAGAAGGACTTCTACAATGGTCCAACCATTCTTTCAGAGGTATCATAATGAATGAAAATTACTGCAAATTTGAGGTACAAGGCATAGAAAGTAACCTGTATAAGGGCATCAGGTGCTGGATTCTATCAAAGGTTGGAGTAAACAGCAAAAGTTAGTATAAAGGAAATCTACCATAAAAATTAATAATGAGCAGTTACTCATACATCTAGGCACAGTGACAGTGTTAATCGTCGTATATTTGTTATTTATGGCCTCCTTCTTTCTAAAACCAACTTTTATAATCTTTCTAATGAGCCTGAAGGGCTCTGGTAGGTGATAGCCCCTCTGTGCTCTGGCTTTACAGGCTGTTACAATGAGCAGAGCAGGTCTTCCTTCCCTTTGCACTACCTGCTGCTAGACAGAAAGAGGAGAGGAAGAGCAAGGGGTTGGTAGAGACATGCTCTGCTCAGCCTATGAATCTGCAGCACTGAGGGGCTTTGATAACTACCTAGAGCCTGCCTGCCTTATTAGCATAGTTTTTAAAGTTGATTTTAGAAGAAAGGAGGCCACCCATAACAAATATAAGAAGATTATTAGAGTCACGGTGGCTGGATCTGTGAGAAAGTGCCCCTGGTTTATACATGCTTGATTTTGATGGTAGATTTAATTGAAAGATAATGAATGTTATTGAGGATATGGAATGTGATGGGTCTTACAAAAGAGATTTGTTTTTAAGGCACATTTGAAATTCTATGAGTTGGATATTAGTCTGGAGTTAGACTAATTTGGAGTAGGTCATCCCAGAGAATTGGTGCAGCTCGAGAAAAAGCTCGAAATGGAATACTTCACCACTCTGATATTTGAGAAATATGATAAGAATAGGGGGCCCATGCACCATTTTGGACATAATCTTTTGGTCAGTGACTGGGCAAAAACATTATATTATTTCCTATAAGAATAGGATCATTGGGAAAATTAAACCAAATGTATGAGGAGAATGGATATGTAACTAGAAAGTAAAACTTATTGAAAAATAGATTGTTGCCCCAAATCTTGCCGTAGCAGGAAATTAATGCAACAAGTTAAAGGGGTGGGCTACTTTACCTCATGGTTTTTATAATGTGTGTTTAAGTGTGGGGGCAGGATATTAGGTAATTTACCAATATATCTATTAAACGTTCTGCACCACTTTGTTGATATGTAAGGTGCAGTCTCCTGTCTTTTACATCATCAGCCAAACATCCTGTCCATAAAATGGCCGCAGATGGAGGTTCATGTGATTTCTGACCATGTCCTTCCAGGATCTTATTTATGATAGTATATTTTTGGTGTTCTCATTTTCTTACAAAACAGAAAACTGGATGCACAGCGCAGATGTAAACTTCTATATTACCTATCCAGAGTATATGTCCTTGAGAATTGAATGTGAGGGGTGCAACACACAGCACCAATAATCAGTGGTTTCTTATTATGGGCAGAGCTGAAAGCATCGTTTACCGGTCATCGATCAGCTATGACATACCCTGTGGTTAGACTCCCACCTAGGGAGAGGGGGCCCTATAACAAAATTTTCTATAGTTCCGTACCTGCATCACCTACTGTATTTTAAGTTTTTATCACAATGTAAATCACAATCTTCTTTTCTGTACATAAAGTTTGGGTTATAGAATATATCATCTCTTATCAATCTCACTTGTACCCAGAGTTTTCGGTTACTATTTTTGCATTTCCTTTCTTGTGGTTTGAAGTGGCCCTTATGGTTTTATAAGGCAGCTGTGGTTCTGTTTTATACGCTTTCCAATGATTTATTTAGGCTTGTGATTTGTAGTTTCCTTATTCTTCAGCGACCGCACTTAAAATATTTGTCAGGTTTATCTTTTCTTTTGCATTCAGTATTTCCCACATGACTACTTCTATATTCACATAAAACAATAAAATAGCTATATAAAGAACAGAGCCTGGAGAAGCCTGCACGTTATTTACCAGGCATTAGAATGCGCAATATAAACTGTGGCGAATCGGTAACATATAAATAACACACAGTAAAAATCATTAAAGCAGCTCGAAGGATCAATTAGGTTTCCAGGCATATCAATAGGATTTGTAGGCAAATAAGTAGTAATGTGGTGTGAAAGATACTACACGGCTACAATTTACGTGTCCAAACATGTAGAGTAGCTGTAATTGTAAATTGTATTCTATTCTGTAAGAATTTGGGGAAGTAATTTTTCTCATTTTTTTAAGTATTGGTGTATTATACTATCATTCTTATTTAAACTATTTTACTATTGTGTCAGGAAAATTTTATGTCAATTTTCTAATATAATTTGTTCACATTGCTTAGTTAAGCTTATATTTAGTGGAGGGAAATCCCTCTTCCCGGCCACCACCATCCTTGCTCTACTAAAAGACTCTAGGATCTTAGTAGATCTCCACCAGGTTGGACCTGTTTAGGCTAGCTGGCTGCGGCAGGCTGTGGTATTCATGACCTCTGCCCGCCTCCTGGTGACCCTTTGGCTCATTCATCCAAAGTGGCGTGCAGGGTAGAAAAGTCTGGAAATTATTTTTGATGCTGATGATAGGATTGTGATTTTTCTTCATTACACACTAGACTCAAAAGTTGTTGAGTCTTTTATAGCTATGTTACTTTCTAGCTGTTGTGAGAGGCTTATATTGTATTTTCCTTTCTTAACTCGCTGCTGTCTAGCCATGATCTCTAGAGTTAGGAAGGATATTTGTACATCACTTAGCTAAGGCATCACATAGCTGATACGGCTTAGACTCCTGATAGCCGCCTCAGTCCTTCATCGCTGCATTGGATCTAAATCAGAGAATTATGGCCAGTGAATAATTCTGCTCCCAGTGAAGGACATAAAATCGGGTCATCTTTTGGACTATTCACAATTCAGACTACTGATTTTCTGGAGCTGAAATTGAAATTTTAACTCTTTGAAGGCGCATTTTTTGTGCAGTCTGAATTATTAAACAGGCTGCATATGTATAAAACTACAGACACAACAGATAGGGATTTTTAATAACAATGTATCACAGTGGGGCTCATTTACTAAGAGCCGTGCGCTGCACTTTTGTCGGACTCAGCACCTTTTTTGTCCATTATCGCTTCTCAGGCACTAGTGTGGTCATCCTGCTACATGGGACACTTCTCCGTACTCTCTGTAAGCTCCTGCACATTTCTTTTCTATTCTGCTTTGAGCTTTTGCAGAATATTTGTAAACAGTAGCTTATGACTATAAACAGTGGCTGCATGTAGTGTAAACACTGGCTGGGCTTTGCTGCTGTAATATACAGGGATACATTGCTCTGTAGAAGAGCTCAGGGTCTTGCTTCTCAGTCTACGGGCTGAAGTGCTTTTGCGACAAAATTGACCTGAAATCAAAAAGTCTCTAATGATGAATCATTAGTAGGCACAGCAAAACATCAGGATTGATAGGATAAATGAGGAAAAATGGTTATTTTTCATGAACAGCTAATTTGGGTCGCAAAATTACTGCGACAAAATGAAAAGTCGAAAATACAAAAAAAAGTGACACACCTGGCCCACGTCTTGCCATCTGCATCTATCGAGAAGGTAGACTAAAGCGAGTATATCAGTGCACCATCCAGGACATTGCAGAGAGATTACAGTGCATTATTACATTGCATCATAGCGTTGCTACCAACCCAAATGTTGTTATAAGTAGGGACTCATTCACACTGACACATAGCCTGGTCAGCAGTGCTCATTGTAATACGCTTTTTATATTTACCATATAGCCACAAATCCAACTGTGTAGGCTCAATAATTCTTGTTTCACAGCCACACCCCACCCACACATAATGATTGGCAGCCTTATATGTACGCATATAATTAGTATGTGTGGGTGGGGCAGACAGGACTCTCACTGTCGCCAGTAGGAGTCAAGATTATTTCTGTTTTTTGTTCCAAATCCCAAAAATTCTATATATCCCAGAGCTTAGGATTTTGTACTTTATCATATGTTGCTCTCAGGTAGGGAAAAGTGTTTCTGTCGGGGATTGAATATGTTAAATCTATAAACCAAGCAAATGAAGGATGCTTATCTCTAATATTTCTAGGAAAGCTGCGTAAGTAGAGCTTATATGTGCCAAGAATGTGACAAGATGGCACCACGTCATGTTACTGCAGTGTCACCTTGTGGCCATTACAATCCAAGCAGTGTGTGTGTGTGTGAATTAGAAACACATCCATCTATCTATCTATCTATCTATCTATCTATCTATCTATCTATCTATCCATCCATTCATCTATATTCCTATGTGTATGCTTATAACAATATATATGAGTCACGTCTGGTAAATTTCCGCATACACACCACATAGTACTGCTATATTTTTCCCAGCAGAAGCATTTACAGAACACATTGCTCATACACACTGACAGCAGCACATTTTAATGAACTAGTAGTTAAGAGAATGAGACCTATCAATTTTCTAGAAGCCAATGATAGCAGCGTGTCATTTCATGTCCAATATTCATGAAGCTCCGCACCCTGGTGAATTCTCCAGCCGCGTGAACATTGATTGCACAGAATGTCTGCTTGACCTGTGTGCAGATGGGACATGCCATTCAGTGTGCCGGCTTTCTTCTTATTCATGCTACTATTTGCTAATATTAGAGATGTCCCGCTACCACAGCTTGCATGTCATTTGTAATATAAAGGTATGAAATAGTCGAGCAGTGAGAAATCTGCTCTGCAGCTAAGTATCTTTCTGATCTTGTTAAGAACAGATGTAAAAGAATTGACACTATTGTTTTGCACAATTTAGATGTTCCTTTTATCTGTGAATTCTTTCTGATGTACAGAATAAGATAATGATAAGGATTGGTATCTAGTCAGGGGCAGATTAAGACCCTGGGCTGTATGAATATTATGGCCGCTACAAGTCTGGAATCACTTCCTACATATAGAACTAGAATCAGCTTTTTAGGGAATGGAGAATCTGTCTCTTCTGCTGCTTCTAATCTTCAGTATCTTCATGTGTATTGAGAGCAGGAACAGATGAATGACGATTTCATGGGTGAAAGCCCCTCTAAGTACATATTTGGTTGGTGGTTTGAGTGGCCAGAAAGCTTGGGCCCAAACTGTCTATTTTATAATCCACTACTATTTTTATTACCCCAAACACTACAGTCCATCAGGAAATGTTCTAGTCAGGGGCCTTTACCCTGCTGTATGTGTGTGTGGTGTGTATATACAATACAGGCGGTCCCCTACTTAAGGACACCCGACTTACAGACAACCCATGGTTACAGACAGACCCCTCTGACCTCTGGTGAAGCTTTCTGAATGCTTTGCTATAGTCCCAGGCTGCAATGATCAGCTGTAAGGTGTCTGTAATGAAGCTTTATTGATAATCCTTGGTCCCATTACAGCAAAAAATGTTTAAACTCCAATTGTCACTGGGGCCAAATTTTTTTTTTACTGGATCTACAATTATAAAATATACAGTTTCGACTTACATACAAATTCAACTTAAGAACAAACCTCCAGACCCTATCTTGTACGTAACCCGGGGACTGCCTGTATTTGCTTAAACAATGTATGTCTGTATATGGTGTTATATGTATGTGTGTAAATGCTGTATGTATGTATATGGTATTGTATGTATGTGTGTATATGCTGTATGTCTGTGTATGGTGTTGTATGTATGTGTGTAAATGTTGTATGTCTGTATATGGTGTGGTATTGTATGTATGTGTGTATATGTAATGTGTATATGCTGTATGTAAGTATATATGTTGTGTATATGCTGTATGTATGTATATGGTATTGTATGTATGTGTGTATATGCTGTATGTCTGTATATGGTATTGTATGTATGTGTGTATATGCTGAATGTCTGTATATTGTGTGGTATTGTATGCATGTTTGTATGTGTGATGTGTGTATGCTGTATGTAAGTATATATGGTGTGTATATGCTGTATGTATGTATATGGTATTGTATGTATGTGCGTATATGCTGTATGTCTGTATATGGTATTGTATGTATGTGTGTATATGCTGTATGTCTGTATATGGTATTGTATGTATGTTTGTATATGTGATGTGGATATGCTATATGTAAGTATATATGGTATGTATATGCTGTGTGACTGTAACTCACATGTGTGAGTATATAAATATGTATATTTTTTAAAGGGGAAGAGGGCCCCTATTCAGAAGTCTTTTTTGGGGCCCTGCTTCTCCTAGTTACACCCATGGTTCTAGTCATTACACAGCACTCCTTTTGAAGGGGTCTTCTGAGCTACAACTACAGCTCCTTTCTTCATGGAGTTGTCAGACCAGATCAGATCATTCAATGATCAACTAACTGCAGATCAACCTCTACACAGAGATCGGAGCTGTCTGCTTTCTGTATATCCATAGCTGATCTGTGGGTGTGCTGTGTGATAGACCCTCACCAATCTGATATGGAGACCCCATAGTTAAAGCAAATAAAGTTGTGTTTGTAGCATTTAGATCACACTGTTACTGCTCAGTAAGAACATGGTCTAAAAGTTCAAAATCCCCCAATTCTTGTGATGCTAGTCCTGTACTGGATGAAATACACAATGTTTTAATCATTTGGATTGAGAAAGCTTTGGATTTGACTACACCCGATGCTGTATCAACTTTGTTTGACTTAACCATGGATTTCAACATGTCTGTCAATGTGTGATCTGGAGACACTGGGCCACATGTGGTGCACCTTTAACATAGAGTGTGCAACACAATTCTGTTGAGTCGCTATAATAAATGTGGTGCAAGGTCCAACTCTGCAACTGCATCCCTTTAGGAGCAGAATTTTGTGGCGTGTCGGGCAAAGTGTAGCCGCGACACAAAACTGGCGCAAACACTTCCTATACACAAATGATAGCAGTTTGCTCATTCTTTTCAGTGCATAGTCAGACAAAAAACTGGCGCAAACACATAAATAAATAATTGTGTCCCAATGCAGCTTGTTTCTCCTATAGTGTCAGGTATGTGGGAGTGTGAGGATGAATTCATGCTATATTCAAAACCGTATTCATCTGAATAGCGTTCAGGAATCCATGTGCCTCCCAACAAAGTCATGAACATTTTTGCACCAAAATCTATTACATGGAAAAATAGCCATATGGGGATTTTTGGTGCACTGTACATGCTAATTAGAGGTGAGTAGCATAAACTCTTCATATATATGTACAAATCAGTTTAATTATATATACAATAGGTCATTAGTTGTAATAAAGCCCCCAAAAAACTTATATGCGATGTTATGCAACATTAAAAGAAAGGAAACGGGAGAAAAATCCCTTTAACTAGTATAATATGCTTCAGGAAATGATCATTAAAGAACGAAAACATCTTTGAATGGAACTTTGAGTCGACTGTCATCTGCGTGTTCCACCATGAGATAAAAGAAAGGGTCTTCTGAGTTACTGATATCACAGATCTAATATTAAAGACCTAATCCTGGTTCTTACAACAATGCAACATTTTTAAAATCCAATTGTCACAGAGACCAAAAAAAAATTGGTTGAAGTTACAATTGTAAAATATACAGTTCCAACTGTAAAATTCAAGTTAAGAACAAACCTACAGAACCTATCTTGTACTTAACTGGGGGACTGCCTGTCATGTCCACAGCAGACAAAAGAAACTAGACATCCAACAGCCAAGAAGACCTTTCCCAATCATCATATACCTATCCAGTGGGTAAAGGACACAAGCCCTGTGAAGGAATCTAACTAGGGTAGCCCCTCAAACTCATCAGCATAATTTTAAGAGTTAATTTTAGAAGGATGGAGGCCGTGGATAAAAATATAAGAAGATTACCATTGTCTGGATGTGGATTTGCCTGGATCTATGAGTAAGTGCCCCCCGATTTATCATGCTTGATTTTGATGGTAGATTTCCTCTAAGTGATACATGTGGTATATCATGACTTGAAGAATCATCCTGCATCTATTGGGCTTTCGGACATTTTAACAGTCACATTTGATCACTGCATGCTTTGGTCTTCCCAATAATGTGCATAACCTGTATGTACTGTCATAAAGAGGGGCGTATCAATCGCGGGGGGTGGTTTAAAAAATGAGATGTGGTTAAGTCCTAAAAAAATTGCACCTCTGTTATGCTTCTTCCTACATGTACGTATGTATAACCTGTCTATCTGCTTTAGAAACAATACCAGTTCCCACAATAATTATTTAGTCAATCTAAAGGAACAGGTATTCTACAGATGCATCCTCTGCCATGAGGCATCAGGCTCACCCCTATACAAGCCACACTGGCTGCACAATATAACAATTTTTTTCCTTGATTGCATTTTTATTGTTCTATTGAATACGCTCCAGCGCTTACAATCCATGAAGCCCCATTTAAGATCATTGTGATTGGGAATGGGTAAAAGTTTGTGATTACCTTACATTAGTGCGCCACTCATCTTACCTTCTGTTTCTATTGTGTGTAAACTTTTTTGTTCTAATTTCAATTTTCCCTCAATTGTTGATCTCATTTTTGAATGTAGGTAATTTGGGGAAAGAATAACAGGGGGGAGGGAGCCCAGAAAGCGAGTTATTGTCAAGTGCATGCTTATTTGTGTTCATAAAGGAACTCATTTCGTCAAAAGGTTCTTTCTGGCGTTTCCACCTCCGGTTTAAATTGAATTAAATGGATGTTTACCAGTAGTTACACAGTTCTGCTACTTGGAGCATGCGACTACAAGAGATACTTGTTTTATATCTGCAAAGAAACAGAATAAGGCAATGAATTTTTATGAGATGGGCTCCGCATGTTGTAAGAGAAGCCGATCTGCATATGAAAAGAGAACAACTTTTTCTTTCCAATAAAGCATTTACTAAGCCCCAGACAATACATGCGCTAATAGAAAAATTTACCCCATTGCCTTTTGCCAACATCTGAATGAAGGCTTCTGGGGAACTTTGTAGTTGGAGTGATGTGTCTATTTATGTCACACAAATTGCATTTTCAGAGAACACATGGTGCCACACTTAACATATTATGACCTTAAGATATTGAAATGTCAGTTTCTGTACTTAATTCCCATAATTCAGGCACTTGGAATTGCTTATATTCCATAAAGTAAAAAGAAAGTGCTGCTGCAGTAACATGCTAAGAATTTGCTGTGCAACTTAGTTATCACTAAATGTACTGTGCTTGTGTTAAAAAGGGATATCCAGAGAGTGAAAAGGATCTAAGGGGAGATTTAGCAGTTGCTGAAATCCCCGCCCCTCTGGGGGCACCGGATACTTCAAGAGGCTCCTTCCTATTGATGCATCCGGCAGCCGGTTCTTGCAGTGTTCTACCTGTCCTAGAAATATAAGCAGAATGCAAACTTTTACTAGTGAAAGTTCGTAAACTGCCACGAGTGTGCAGGGGTGGGGCAGCAACACCCTACGAATGTCCTTTACCCTGCTTGTCACGTCCCCCTTCACACCCCTTCATGTCCCCTATGTCATAGAGATGTCGTGCAGGATGAAATAATTGCAATTGCAAGCGGTTCGCTAGCAATTGTGATTTTTCTGATATACTTTCTGTATTAAAAGGGAACCTGTCATCAGAAGCCCTTTTTCTGGCTCCCTCATTTCCCCATAGAGAATTGTGTACACATTGCCAAAGACATTTTATAGTAAAACTGTTTTTTTCCGATGAAAAGAAAAGTTAGATTATAGTTTACCTTTCTCTCTGCAGGGAAGTATCCCTTGTCCCATTGGAGTGGCCAGTGAAGAGCAGCCCCCTCCCCCAGGAAACTGCTCCGTCATGCTTCTATTTCAAATAGGAGGGATATGGGTGTTTTTAAAATTTAAAATAGGCGCATGATGAAGAGATTTTCCAAGGGTGGGGGAAAAGCGCTTTTCTGTGAACACCCCGTGGGTCATGGGACACTGCACTGCCAAAAGAAAAGTCATCTGACTTTTCTTTGTATCAGAAAGAGACAGTTTTACTATAAAAAAACTATTCGCTCTGGGGACATGCAGAATTGATACAGAAAGTATATTGGAAAATTCTATAACTTTTCATTACACAAACAATATCATTTATTCGCTGGAATGTGCTAAAAGTGAACAACCCCTTTAAGTCTAGAAATGATGAGCAGAGGCTTCCTGTTCTTGTGGCCCATTTTCTCAAACTGTATCTGCTTATTTAAGGCCTCCAGTTTTGCTGTTTTAGCTATTGCTAAACTTCTGTATAGTGTGAGGGACTATATATATATACTATGGTCACATGATTAGGTAACTATCTCCTTAGGGAGAGACAAGTGCCAGACCATAAGATCACAAATTTCCCCCTCATCATAGATTTCATGGACTTTTTAATACTACTTCCCAATCTGCTTTCATAATAAATATTAATGGTTCCAAAGTTGATAAAAGTATACTTGTCTCCCTGCCAACAAACTGGATTGAGTCACAGGTAGTTGGAGTCCCTGATGTCATCATAATCTACTACTATAAGTCTTTCTTCTTCCTCCTTCATCCTCCCTCATGCAGACGTAAGTGGACTTTGATTTGCTTAAGACACGGAGTCGGCTAATAGCTTGAGTGAGGGGTAGAAGGAGCGATGGAGGGAAGAAAGAGGAAGAAAGAGCAGAGAGAAGATATTGGTGGTGATTACAGCCTTGCAACGGATGTCCCAGTGATCCAGTTTGTAGGCAGGGAGACTTGTATGCTTTTATATAATTTTAAAAGTGAGTGGAACCAGTAAATATTAATAATAAAGCAGATAGGAAGCTAGTATTAAAATGTCTACGGGAACCTGTCATTCAGTGAAAATATGTGATCCTGATGACAGGTTTGCTTTGACTTTTAAGTCATCTTAAAAAATGCAACTTTTTGGGGAAAGTACTACTAAATAATGTAATAATCATTTCCATGTGTGGGATTAGGGAGTCATTTATTATGCTGATGTACCCACTAGCATTTTTTTGTATCTTGAAGGTTTTATTTGATGACATAATGATATAGATCTATGTGTGCCATAATTCTGGCGTCATTTACACAAAATGACAGTCTAAAAGGCCTTGTGCCACATTCCTAAAGGCTTCTAGACTTTGTTGACACTTTTCTGACTTGTACGACAAAGAGCAATAAAAGAGAAAATAGTTTATACAAATAGGAGAAGACAAAAAATGGCGGCACTCACCCAAATAAGAGAGTCTTCTTTATTCAAAGCGATACATAGGACAGGGAGGTGCTACACGCTGCAAACTCCGGCAACGGACCGTTTCGTGCACTCCTGCGCTTCGTCTGACTGGAGCTCCAAATTTTCTATATGTGTTCTCCAATCCAATGTGCATCAACATCCGTTTTTTGATAATCTGTATCTCTTGCCGATGATCGGCACAACTCCACAGATCCTTCTGATAAAAATAGACCACCCTTCAGACCTATACCATCGCATTTTTACTCTTCCTTTATTCTCTTTATTCTTGATAACTAATTGCTGGAAGAAATATGTGCACTGATAGCGTTGTACGTTCTTTATGTTTAAAATGCATTCAAATACAATATACTCATAAGACAAGTATAAAAATGCGCATATGAAAAGTACAAAACAGGATGCCAGCCTCACATGTCCGGCCGACCCTGGGTTTCGCCAACACGGCTTCTTGAACGCCCAAAAGAAGCCGTTCTGGCTAAGGGCTAAGTGTGCAACACTGTATGAAAGTATTTGCTAATGTACGACAAAGAGTTTGTAGACTAGAGGGAAAAAAATTAATCTGTGTGCCAAAATTGGATGAAGTAAATTTGACCAAATAATTGATAGTACAAAGTACGACTTGACAGTCTTAAATTGCTCCAGATCTATCATCCAGCATCAGACACAGAAATTAATCCGGCGCATAGTCATTCCCTGCACTGGTCTATTGTGTGACATATTAATACATCTCCCCCATTGTGTGTTGATGAGAGATAGTGTTGACAAAAGTGTCTATCAAGCATGGAGTCCATCAAGTACTAATGTGTGTCAACTTCTCCCGTAGATTATGGCCATAAATAATACACTGTATATTAGCTTTTTCGCCAGGTAGTTCAACCATATCCAACTCTTGTTGAGCTCTTTCCATTTGTCTGTAATAAATACAGAGATTTTGAATTTGTTTAATTGTCAGTAATGATAAACACATTTGTATTTTTCTGTAGTTGTCCTCTAATAGAAGCCATATTAATTTCCCTATTAAGTGGACAGGTTTGGCACATGTGATAATGCTCTCTTCTGTTTTCCCTTATTACTTGATATCTGAACATGTGAACAGGATTAACAAAGCAGCTGTGACATTAATTACAGAGGAAAGGGCAGCGAATTTACTCATCCATGTCATTAATACAGAATGAGGAATGAACCTCTTCTGTTTATGGCTCTGTCTAGCAAGAAAATTATGGATTATTTTCTCCTGGCATCCAGGGTTTACATCATTTCAATATGTGAAAGAACTTTTAAGGTGTAGTCACTTTTGGTCTGCAGAAACCAAATTGTTCTCTTTTCTTTTAAACCCCAACGGAGAACAAATAAAAATAATAAACAATACATGTAGTTACTTAATAATGTTTTGTTTGACAAAGTCAGACATTATTCTGCTTCTTAATACAAAAAATGTGCTTGTGAGTGTTCCCTGGTATGTTCCCGGCTGCTGCACCTTTCTGTGCCCAGAGACCCAACATGATCAGCAATGTTATTGTCATTATTCACATCATTCCTGTTCCCAAAGGGGCTTCCAATTTTATTTGTCAAACCTGTTTCTGACATATAGGGTCAGATGTATCACTCGTTTTTGCGCCTTTTCATACTGTTGCACTGTTTTTGCGCCAGTTTTGCGACTAAACACCAAATTAGCCGTGCAGCAAAAATAGCCATGTTTCCCTCATTTATCCTACCAATCCAGATGTTTTGCTGCACCTTATAATATTCATGGTTTGCGACTTTTCATTCAGGCACAAAAACAGCCGCAAAAACACTCCAGCCTGAAGGTGGCGTAAACTGAGAAGAAACACTGAGCTCTCGTGCAGAGCAGCTCATCCCCAGCAGCAGAGCTCAGCAGACACCAGAAACACCACGTGCAGCCTCTGTTTAAAGTTAATGCCCTTCTATTTACAAAATAATCTGCAAAAAGCCTTAGCTCAGAGCAGGAGAGAAGAGAAGTTTGTTGGATTTTTCAGATACTACAGAGAAGTGTCCCGTGTAGCAGGATGACCACACTGGTGTCTGAGGTGGATACTGGCCAGAATTACAGGGGCAGCAGGAGATCGGCATCAGAGTATCCCCTCCAGGAGAAGCCAATGCTGAGGAGGGTCACACACCTGGGCTCTGCTGGGAGGGTCATTCTCATGCTGGGGTGCAGGAGAGAAGGAGAGAGGAGCTTATAGGAGGATCACATGTAAGTGTCCTGATCTAACATTGCGCCTAAACTGCACCTAAATTGCACCTAAAAAAAGTGATTAATAAGAGGAAGGAGCTCATCTCATCAAAGATGGTTGTGACTTGTGATAATTCAGGCGCAACAGCAGGGTGTGCCCAATTCTTATTCATGATTTCTGCCGCCAGTTCTTCATGAATCTGGCGCTCCCTACACTGACTGGACAGAGTTCACCGACTTTTTTTTGGTGCACCTTTAAGCGGAATGCCCCTTAATTTGTGTCCCATGATGCCTAGTGCAGCTGCGCTACAAAAGTGTTGCATGCAACACAAATGTGGTACATGCACTTCTTAAGTACCTGTGCAAGCAGTTTGCACCTAAAAGAACGTGCAAAGTCCAACAGAAAACTGGCGCAGGGGATTTAGTAAATGTGCCCCATGGTCTTAAAGCCTTGATAAATGTGTTGCAAATTGTTTTTTTTTTTGGCATGGTGGTGCTTTCCTACACTCCCCCTATAATCTGTACAGACAGGAGGTGTAGATAGACAGTAACATCATCTATGGTTATCAATGAATGTAATCATGATGTTTTCTATAGCAGTGTTTTCTTCTATTTATAATCCATTCTGTCCTGTATGTGATGTACTGTAAGTGAGATAACTGCCGTTTAGCAAGTGTCTGTCTATTATTAACCAAGGGGGTCAGAGTGGAAGTTGAAGGAGAAGGAATATTTTAATATATGTAAAGTAGATGATGACATGGAAAGTTTTATGAAAATCATCAACATTACTAAAATGAGTATATTGAAAAAAAACTCCTTGTAGATTATGTTCTTGTTGAGGTTTCTGTTTTTGTAGTATAAAATATACAATACTTATCAACGCTTAAGAGTAGCATTTATAACAAATAACAATAGATAGGACCAAGTCCGAGTAAATGGGTTCTTTGCGCCACAGTTGACCTTCATTTCCTTTAGGCACCATGCAGACAAACTGCGGCTAGCTCACAGCTTCCATTGGGCATATTCATTGCACAACAGTGAAAAAATGTACAACAGTTTATATCATACCCCCTCCTTATTTTATCATGTCTCCTCCTCATTTGCCCCATGCACCCTTCTATCTTCTCAGATGTATGGTTGCTCTTGACATATCCATATATCCAAGTATATGTATGGGTTTTTACCACATAGAAGCTATACGGTTTATAAATTTAGATCCACATTGTGCCATTTTCTACCATGGGGTGAACCTTATAACCATAATCCTTTCTATTCAATTCTGACCAATGTGGTGACTAGTTTCGAGAATTCCTTATGGTGTTGATAACTTTCTAAATTATGTGATTTCTAAATATGATGTTCAGGCTTGTGTCTAAATTTGCAGTCAACTTCTCTAATATTGTTGTTTGCCAAATGCATTTCTTACATAATTACCCTATGAGCCTCTTCCTCTGTCTTTTTCTGTCTTGACATTATGTTGGTGCAGTTATTCAGAGGAGGGGCATAGAATGCCAGGCATTTTGTGCCAGCACTTATCTTAGCTGTTAGTCTTGTAGGTTAATCACAGCAGTAAACAGGCGGTAACATAGTAACTGTGAACGGAATGGAACACAAAACTCCAAGTCCTCTAGTACAAATTATTTGGATGGATGTCAATTTTCTAATTGCTGTGAAATGAGATTTACATCTTTTATTATTTCAATTTTTCTACTGAGAAATGAGCAGGTGGTTCAAATAATCTAGTTTGGTTCCAATGGTAAAGTTATCTCAGAGGATGAATTAAAGTTAAACAATAAATGAAGCATTTTATCAAATACATCACACATGTTCAGAGCACATGCCATCACGTCTGCATGATACAAGCGCTGCGTCACGTGACAATGGACTCACTGCAGAGGTCTAATTTTTTTCTGTTATTGTTACTATCCAGACAGTGTCGGAGATGTGGATGCTACCCCCAGCCTCTGTGCATCCTGCAGCTGAACTCGCCCCGCTAAATACTCTAAATACTCACTTATAACCCGAGGATCCAAAATGTAACCCCCCCCCCCAAAAAAAAAAAAAAAAAACAGGGAAAAGTTATTTAATGGAGGACAACTCCTAGGGTAGGAAAAGCAGCAGCTACTCATTAAAGAAATTTCCTTTAGCAGAGCCCCCCTTTACTGAAAGAAGGGTCACCCTATACTGAAATGTCCACTGGCAGGGGCCCCCTTTAGTGAAATGTCCACAGCAGTGCCCCCCTTTACTGAAAAGTCCACTCCAGATGCCCCCTTTTAATAAAAATGACCACTCCAGATGCCCCCTTTAATGAATTGTCCACCCCAGATGCCCTCTATTAATGAAATGTCCACCCCAGATGCCCCCTCTATCATTACTGTTATGTCCATAGCCGCGCTCACTTCAAAAAACAAAGTAATACTCTCCTTCTGTCTTCTTCTTCCCGGCCCCGCAGTTCTGTCTCCTCCTTGCCCCGTGGCTCCATCTTCCAGCCTGGGCGCATCACTATGATACGGCGGTGTTGCGGCCGCGTGACATCATAGTGTAACGGCCCGCGCGGTTCATAAACTATGACACCACGCGGCCGAGTTAGATGAGCAGCAGACGGAGCAGTGGGGCCGAGGAGAATAAGCTGGAATGTGAGCATAGTTTTTTTCTAAGACCGATGGAGGATCTTCATATAGGGCCCGGGCGCCTGCCAATACCGCATATTTGAAGATCCATATACATATACAGGCAGTCCCCGGGTTACATACAAGATAGGGTCTGGAGGTTTGTTCTTAAGTTGAATTTGTATGTAAGTCGAAACTGTATATTTTATAATGGAAGTTCTAGACAATTTTTTTTCTTTTGCCCCAGTGACAATTGGAGTTTCAAAATTTTTGGTGTAATTGGACCAAGAATTATCAATAAAGCTTCATTACAGACATCTTACAGCTGATCATTGCAGTCTGGGACTATAGTAAAGCATCCAGAGAGCTTCACCAGAGGTTACAGTGGGCAGAGGGGTCTGTCTGTAACTATGGGTTGTCTGTAAGTCGGGTGTCCTTAAGTAGGGGACCGCCTGTACATTGTGAATCTCATGGGCAGCTGCCTTCTTCGACCTGTTTTCTGATCTCTGTAGTTTTTGTATTTGTACTTGCCATGTTCTTGCCTTAATTTAATGTATGTGAACCCCTAACTGATTCTACAGCACCATGGAATTAATGGGGCTCTATAAATTAATAATAATATTTAGAACTCAGTTTTGGTCTTATCTTACCAGATTATATTCTTTATTTATTTCACAGGCTTAACAAAAAGTTATTGTGTGAACTTTAAAAACACTTTAACATGTCTTTGTTTAGCAATGGAGTCTTTCGACGAGAATGTACATACAGGCCATGGAGTAAATGCATGAATTGTTTCTGTAACTGCTGATTCTAGATTTTTTTATAGCTTTTCACACATGACCCTCAGCTCTTGGACAGCGCTTCTGATAATTCTTTCCATTTCTCAGAGATCATCTGATTGTGGTTCATTTATGGTGAAACAACGTTCTTTCCACCAGAGGATTATGACTTGAATAGTGCTCACTCGAACAATTAGTTTACAAATTCTTGGGTAACCAAAGCCATTAGTAGGTTTTGCAAAAATATGGTTGCAAAGGTTTTGAGTCATTTCACTGATTTTACCCATCATGAGATGCTTCTTGTTTGGCACCATCTCTCAACATTATTTTCACTAAATGTCAGAAATCTTTTCTAATAACTGATAGATATTAGATGGTGTCATCACTTTCGTTGGCAATTTGTACCTCTCTTTCTTCATCTGTTCAAAACATTTTAGCTTTGCCATTTTTCATTATTACATACAACTCAATTTATGAGTTGTATAAATGTTTTGCCATTGTTGGTTGAATGGGTTGTAACTGACATCTGGTGAACATTTCAAGTACATAGAACCTTATTAAATATATATTATATATTACTTAGAAAATTGTTGATGGGCTAAATACTAAATAGGAATAAAGATGACACATTACAATGCTGTCTGCTAATGGTTCTTGTTACATCGTAGCCTGACTATGATGATTTGATTGCCTCCTGAGTCATGATGGGCTTTTTGGTTAATCGGTCCCATAGCAGCTCCTATTCCTGTTGACCCAATAGTTACCTGTGAATTCCAGTAAATAAACACATGACAAACACCACAAAAAATCTTGACATTTTTTATATGTGTTTGTTCAAATGTTGTAAACACTGTATGAAAGAGTCTTAATATGACGCTGGGAATAAGAGAACTGGTAATCCCTACTTGAGTGTACAGCGTGTACCTTCACCAATATGAACTGTGCCGTCACACTGTGAAAAGACTTTTCTTACTTGCTAAGTAGATGTATTTATGAAAAGTTTCACCCTACAAAGTGAGCTATGTATAGTTTGAGTCTCTGCAGTGCATCAATAGCTTAGGAATTTTCTGCCAAATTTCAAGGTGGAGTCACTTTTGGCAAAACTCTTTGCTCTATACAAGGGAGTCAGAGCTAGTGAATAACCCATTGAACCTTGGGCTGCATACACCCATTCACATTTGTTTTAAAGCTGGTAACCTTTTCCACTATGAGAATGTGTCGTGTGAGAATTCTCTATCCAACCAGAGACAAGTGCACTTAGTCGTCCCCATGTGATATCCGCAGAAGGAATGATTTAGGGAATGTCGTCTTGGTGTGCATCTGTGAATAATTAAAGTTTATATGTACAATCTGTATTTCTGCGATATGTTGATTATGGCTTTGTTTTCCGGTTTTATTGTAAACATTTACATTGATTTATAGCTACTGTTTCGTGGTGATAAAGGAACCTTGGAATGTGACGTGATTGCAATTGTGTCTGCTGCGTCGCTGTAAACACTTAACATATGTGCCATAAATCAAACGCTGTCGCTGTGACTTTTATCATATCCTTCCAACATTTTAATCTTTGGAAATGATATTGCTAAGTCATGAACAGTTGAAAAGGTTGTAGATAAAAGATTATATTAAATTGAATTTTTATGGGGTGAGGGGGGTTCTTTAGTATTGTTTAACAGCTAAATGTTAATTTTAAGTCCCTAAAATAGCCAGACACTGTGTGCTGCTAGGGAAAGCATGAGGATGAATTATACACTGTTTACACTGGCATTGCTTCATGTAATAAGTGTCAAAAGATAATATTATGAATTAAAGGGAATCTACCAACAATGTTAGGAAACAGCCTTAGCGGTCTGTGTGTCCATACTTTTGTTGTTAGAAGCAGGAATATGAAAAAATGCATCAGGGTTGTAGCTTTAGAGCACTGTGGTGCACTGCTATGTTAGATCTCATTGACGTACTGCTGTGAAGCTCCTCCCCCTGCTGCAGCAGCTTCTATTGGAATCCTACAGCAGGGACTCAGAGGAGAGGGGCTGTTCTCTGTTAAGTGAAAAGATCTCCCACATCAGAGTGCTCTGAATTACTGAAGGAAAGTCCAGCTCTTCTTTAGTAAGATGGACCATAAGCCTCAGCTCACTAAAAAGATTTGGCATCTCTTGTTCTTAAATGACTACCTGTTAAATATATAATAGGGAGTCCCGATTCAATCATTGAATCCTATCCATGCCAAATTTTACCAAGATAAAATGGGACATAAATTCTAATTCAGGGCCAGAGATAGCCATGAAGAGGTGGGGTTATCAGAGCTACTGGATCACAACTGGGAGCCAACCCGTCGTTTACCAAAAATTTTGTGAAAGACTGTCACTACTTGGAATACAGATTGGATAAGGTTGGCACTCTTTTTTCAAGTCAATGTTAATCTTTTATTGGTCCATGATAAAACAGCTACATGCTTAAAATAAAAAGGCTTATCTATTGGAATGCAGTTACAATCCAGGAAAATAAATGTATTTTTCACAGATAAGATAAGGAAACACAAATCATCAAGGATGGCTACCTAACGCAGTTTACAGATTTGAAATGTAAAGCCAGAACTGCTGACAGATATCCTTTCATTTATTTCCTGTTTGTTATATAGTCCCTATATATTCTGCTGAGAGATTGTAAAAAAAAATATGAGTCCATGCTTATCTTAGACTTGCAATGTTGTACCCTCATACACATAAGAGAACCTCTTCAGCTTAACAATTACTGTATATATTCGAGTATAAGCCAACCCGAGTATAAGCCGAGACCCCTAATTTTACCACCAAAAACTGGGAGAACTTATTGACTCCAGTACAGTATAAGCCAAGGGTGGGGAATGTATTAGTGACAGCCTCCCAGAATAAAGCCAGCCAGCCCCCTGTAGTATATAGCCAGCCCCCAGTAGTATATAGCCAACCAGCCCCCAGTAGTATATAGCCAGCCCCCAGTAGTGTATAGCCACCCAATCCTCAGTTGTATATAGCCAGCCAGCCCCATGTAGTATACAGCCAGCCAGCCCCCAGTAGTATACAGCCAATCCAATGTAGTATACAGCCAGCCAGCCCCATATAGTATACAGCCAGCCACCATGTAGTATACAGCCAGTCCACAGTTTTCCCAGCACATATAAAAAAACTTACATACTCACCTTCGGCTGGAAGGTGAGTATGAAAGTTTATTTTTTTTATTGACTCCTGTATAAGCCGAGGTGACGTTTTTCAGCACATTTTTTGTGCTGAAAAACTCAGCTTATACACAAGTATATACGTAGGTATTTATTTGGTAAAAATAGTCTGATTCCAATAGCTACAAGATTTAAGATTTACTGCGGACATTTACATTTCCTAAAAATGGCATGTAAAATTCTGGTTTACAAAATTGTAAAAGAATGAAGCCTGTAAAATAGTCACCCATGAATATGGATCCAGTAAACCACTAGGTCAAGGTCAAGCAGGATGCATAATGTGATATGTATATGCCATGTAGATTTAGGGGAAAGACCACTTGATGGCAGTAGACTTCTAACTCACCTTCCTAAAAATGTTCTGCGCCACAAACGTCTTAGGAATTCGCAAAAACAAATATATCCCCTAATGCAACAAGACTCCAGTGTAACTCAATACAAGGACCAGTGTTTTCTCAATCAAAATGCAAATGCTCGCCTGAAGAACTTTCACATAGTTTATTTGGGATCTATATTTGTTTTTATTACTTTTATTTTGCCTGGGATTTTCATTATTTCTCTTAAATAGATTCTGTGTATTAACATGCAAGCGAGATAAAGAGGTGAAAACATTTCAGATTTATGACCTGTCTCCAAATCATTAAGAGTTTGTTTTGTCTGGAGAAAGTCTCATTTGAAGTATTTCAACTCATAATAAAAGAAAAAAACAGCAAATTAAAAAAAAGAATTACTTTACATGAATAAAGACATTGGCCCACATTTATTTAAGCCCCTGCACCAGTTTTTCGCCTGGCTTTGCACATTCTTTTCAGTGCAGACTGCTTGCACATGTAGTTATAAAGTATCCGCGGCTGCACTACATCCGAAGCGCCACAAAATCCTGCACTGAAAGGATGGTTTCTGTGCAGTCGAACCGTGCACCACATTTATCATGCAGTGTTACATGACCTAAAACGCCGCCCATCTGCCACCAGTCCATGTACAACCCCCTTCCCCCATTGACCTTTGATGCAGACTTTATCCCTTGACACATTATTATTTTTGTTTCTTTTCTCTTTTTTTCTGGAACCTACCTGTTTCAATTAAATGTATTGCTCAGAAAAGTGGCCGTAGCGAGTGTACTTGACACCTTTGAGTCTGTGTCAGATCCGTAGACTCCCCTTAGACTTGTGTTCTAGATGTGGGGTTTCACATGATTTGGGAAGGCCCATCCATTCAGGATTGTTGGATGGACATTCATTCCTACCTTAACGAGCATCTTAGGCTTCCTGGTGTCCGCTCCCCTCGGGTGTGTCTTCTGGGCCTGGTAGGGGACATTCTTCAGGCAAAATTCGAGAGGGTTTTGTTCAGACTCCTAATGTTCTATGGCAGGAAGGTTTTTTTTCTGAATTGGAAGCCGCCTAAGCCAAACGGATCTCGTTCATAAATACGGAACTTCTGATTTATAAACTCACATGGCTAGAGGTACTCCGGATCGTTTCTCTTTGATCTGGGATATGTGGGTGACTGCCCAGACTGCTTTGGGAGTGGAGGAGGAATAGCTCTGTCTGTGTAAGGTGTGAATGGTTGGGTGAATGTGTGCTCTCCACATTGGGGAGGGGGTGCCTCTTATGGGGCAACTATCTCTCAGATGTTGCTTCACTGGCCGGTGCAATTGTCTTATGTTGATATTTTCACGCTGAAAAAAAAAGAAGTGTGTTGCGCGCCCTGTGTTAAAGGTGCACCAAAAAAAGTTCATGCTCTCTGTCAGAGCAATGCAGGGGGCACCAGATTCATGAAGAACGTGCTCCTTAATTCATGAATCTGGCGCCCTCTGCACACTACAAAGGCAAACTGCACCTAGTGCAGTGTTCACTGTTCACTTTCAGTTTGACAAAAAGCTGTCGCAAATGCTTCAATAAATGTTCCATGTTACTGAATGACAATGCAAAGAGGACATTTCATCAACTTCACCAAATATAACGCATTGCATCCTCTCGCAGATGTCACGCTGATTCAGAGACAGTTGTAATTCTTTCTCTCGCCCCACCTCTTCCCAAGCAATGTTTTTTGTGAGCTCAAGAACCCATTAGACTAATAGGCATATTTATCTATCGTCAGATGGGTGGTGTCAAGTCTGCTTGAGCATAGGACCACCAACCTTACTGTGAAGAGCATAATTTATACAATTGCTAATTTCTCAGAAGTAGAAGGGGGATAATCATGTCAACAGGCTTCTTGAAGGTCAGACATTGATATAGTGGAAACTGCCTTATTTGATGTAGTACTGTGGGCATATTTTTTTTACTTCCACTCTGGAAAACCTATTTGCGTATTCTTCACCTACAATTCTCAGTCGAGCATGCATGGTCCTTAATACTTTTCTGTATTTTGTATGTAGAATTAATTTTTATCTGAAATTTTTGGTGACAGACTGTCTCAGTTAGAAACAAAGGATTCAGTGTGGAAAAGATGGAACAAATAGGGGCACATTTACTTACCTGGTCTTGACTCGAGGTAGTGCGCCCGATGTCCATCAGGTGTCGCTGCTGCGCTGAAGTCCGCTGAAGGTAAGCGCATGTCATCGGGTTTTACGATGGCCACGCCCCCGATTTTCATCGCATGCATGCCGGCGCGGATGTGCCACAATCCGATCGCATGCACCAAAAACCCGGGGCAAATCAGGGAAAATCGGCGCAAATCGGTAATATTCGGGTAACCCAACGGAAAAACGTGATTCGGGCCCTTAGTAAATGACCCCCATAGTGACTATCCATCCAGTTCAAATTAAAAGATTCTGAATGACCTATAATTCATCCGCTATCTGCACTGAGCCAAAACTGGGAGTCTACATGTCCCAAATTTCTACCTCGACAAACATTTCCCTCTGTTTTTATTAATACAAAATGCAAAACAATGGTATTTAGATGATTATCCAAGATAGATTTCTTAAAGGGAACCTGTCATCAGGTTTTTACAATTAAACCTAATGACAGGTTCCCACAGAAGTCTTCTAATGGTTTCCCATCCAGTTTTTATTATAAAAATCCATAGCTCATATCTTTATTAAATCTTTTTTAAAAAAGGATCTGGCAGATTGCCATGGGTCTTGCCAAGTCACAATGGGCGTGTTTACTCTTCTCCAAGTCTCTTTCAGCTTCCTCATTGAGTCACTCTATTTTTTCTTAAAGTTGATTTAATAAAGATATGAGCTACATATTTTTACAACAGAAACTGCTTGGGAAACAGTGAGAAAACTTCCTTGGGTCCCTTTCATTATGTTTAATGGTAAAACTTGATGACAGGTTTCCTTTAAAGAGGATATAGAACCTGCTGACTATAATCCTAGGTCAAGTTATGTTAACAGATGACTGCCTAATTTTATCCCACATCTCAGTTTGGAATCTAAGGTACATCTGTGTAGTCAGATTGAGTGGATTGTATGGAAATCTACCTGTGCCCTACGGTAAAATGATTCCAGAATTATCGGTGTTAAATTGTATCCATAATTTTAGCTAGAAGTTATAAGGGAAATACAGCCATGAATTTCACTACCCGAGGCTAGTAACTGCTCAGTTCATATGCCTTCAGGACAGGGAGTGTGTGCAGTTTCCTTTTCAAAGCCATGTTTAGTAATATTATTTAATACGTATTTTTAAGCCACATTCACCATCCTTCACATTCTGGTGTTTTGTTCGTTCAGTGAGTTTCTTTGTAATTCTGTATAGTCATTGAACACAGGATGATTGAATTTCTTGTCTATTCTGGTAGAAACGTCATCACTCATGCTTTGATTCTTTTGACTCGCATCAGTGGTATAATATTCAGAATTGTTATATTTATTTGAAAATATGTTATATATATTCTAAAATTGTACACAAGGAATCTTTCTTCAATTGCCGAGTCAGCAGTGGCCAAAAATAGATAATCACCCCAAGACATTGGACCAGTAGACCTTGATATTATTCCACCAGGGGGCCCTTCTGACTTTTACACAGAAAACTCCATCCTCATAAGTTTTAGTGTGACATTCACCACTCATTTCACACTGTCAAATCGCATAATGCATAGGATTGAACAATGCTTTTAACTATTATGGGTAATAAACACTGTAACACACTGGGTAGCAAACAAAGTAATAAATCATATATTATATGAAGAAGATTTAGCTGGAGTTAGCATTATAGAGGGTACCATGACAAAGACAATTCCAACAACAGGAATGAGGTGTCTGCACTTGTGCCTGCACTCTGTTCCACCATAGATTACCTATGAAACTCATTCTTGCAACATTGGGGGTCATTTACTAAGGGCGTGAATCCCGTTTTTCCGGCGGGTTACCAGAATTTTTCCGTTTTGCGCCGATTTTCCCTGAATTGCCCCGGGGTTTTGGCGCACACGATCGGATTGTGGCGCATCGGCAGCGGCGTGCACATGACAGAAATAGGGGGGCGTGGCCCTATGAAAATCTACGGATTCGGAAAAATCGCCGCATTAAAAAAAAAAAAGTGTCGCTTGACACACTTATCTGCACCCAGGATAGAATGGTGAACTTCAGTGCACTCCGACGAACTTCAGTGCAGCATCGACACCTAGTGGACATCGGGGGAACTACCTTAGTGAATCGCAGGAAGACCCGAATCCTCCACACAGAACGCGCCGCTTGATCGGGAATGGACCGGGTAAGTAAATCTGCTCCATTGTGTCCCTTAAAGGAAATCAACCAGATGGATTAAGTGGTTTTAACCTAAACATACTTATGAGTTGGCATGTGTCCCCTGAAACAGGATCTGTTCTTCCTTTATCTGCTAATGGTTTATTTTTCGAGAAATATTATTGTTAAAAATATACAAATGAGCCTCAGGGGCTCCTGTGTATATCACAGAAGCCTCCTTCTGGCTCCAGTTGATGTCTGTTTGGCTGTTTGGCAGGGAGAGAGGAGGTAGGCAGAAGCACTAAAGAAAGTTGTGAATAATTAGCAAACAAAGGAGCCAGAAGAGGCTTCTGTGACAAAAACAGAAGCCCCCTAGGACTCGTTTGCATATTTTTAAAAGTAAATTTCCTCTAAAACTAATCCATTAGCAACTCAATGTTGAATGGATCCTGTTTCAGGGAGCATGTGCCAGCATGTAAGTATACTTGGGATAAAACCACTGAATCCATATGGTTGATTTCCTTTAAAAAATCCTTAATATAAGAATTTAATATTTCAAGTCTAAAAGTATAATACTATATCACAATGAAAAAAACAGCAACCCCATTTTTGACTTGTTATATGTTACAGGTTACCCATGGTTCTTTTACCTACAATTTTTCTTGTATGTTGTCCCCAATACTTTGTGTCAGTCCCAAAGTTATACTTACATTTTTGGCACAAGTGGTAAGTCCTTTGGCGGCATTGCCTCCCCAGAAGTAAATTAGGCTTAACCCAAGACAAATTACAAAGCAGGCAAAGGGTTTCTTGCATCATAAATGATTGCTCCTGCATATTTTCCATGTAGATAAAAAATGTCAAAAATAATTTTGTCAGTTAAGTAAAGAAAAAACGAATTGGAAAGAAAATAGCGCCAGACCGGCCCATAAACAAGTAAAGCACTTGACATTTTGCTTAATGTAAGGCCAAGTTATCATTTCAATAAGTTTTTTAACTTCCTTGGACTTTAAACTTCTAGAATGCCAATGAACCAATTACTACCCACTCCCATACATACTATAAAACATTGGAGGGTTATCTATAGACCAAAAGTGGACTAAAAGAATGTACAAAACATCTAGAGAACATAGCGACTGCAATCATTGATAAAAAAAAATCATGAATCAAGGTTTAAAATCCAAAATTATGCAAAAGAAGATATATGGACAGTGTCAGCCAGTGGGATGGAAGGAATTCCAAGTAGGATTTCAATAGTACATGTACTAAATTGTAATACAATATTTAAAGGGAATGTCATTGTGTTACATTTATGTCCACATTTTTATCTCTAGGGACCTTCGTTTGCATTAGATCTTTCTTAGAAGCACTGGTGCCACAGGAAATGTGTGCAAGATGTATTTTTTTCCCTTTATTTTTTTTCCCAAAACCAACGATTGCTGGATGGATACGTTTCCTCACCGAGGAAGAAGTTATCCTAAGTAGTAGAGGATGATGATGAATGCATAATCCGTAGAAACCAGGGTATAAGCGAGCACCCAAACACTCTGACATCAACAGTCAGTATGAGATATTGGCAATTAAGATTAATAACAAGTAAATAAAAGGTCAAAAATATATAGGAACACACTACATGGGAGCTAGGTATAACATAAGGTACTATAAATTTGGGTCATACCGATCCCAGTTGGGGTTATATGTATATTTGGTGTAGGGTGTATGCTAGTAACAAAAACATACTTTTAACACATTTGATTGAAACAATCATAAAAGAACATCATTGGTATGGTAAGTACCACATATTGATGGCTGATGTATTAAGATTGGCAAGCAGTTTCTTAATATTAACTTAACCCAGAGAGTGACATGCAGGAATTAGTTAGAGGTTCTCCGACCTCTTAAAGGACATCCACCACCACATTTAGGGGTGGTAGACTGTCACCTAATGCATGTTTGTTACCTGCAAGCTGGTGACATCACCGGCTGTCTGCTGCACCAAAAGTAAGAGGCAGCAGGTAGGATATGTATATGGAACTGATATAGGTAGTCGAGTTCCATTATCTCCATCAGCTCCATAGAGATACATTCAGAAGAAACAGTGCAACTACTCCTGTATTCATTCAGGGTACAACGAAAGTACAATTGACACCCATTCTCGGGATCCATGGGTAACCCCATTAATTAGCAAGTTGGTCCCTATCCTGGGGTTAGGAGCTAACTTGATGTGACTTGACAACCCCTTTAAGACCTTCCCTAAGTTGTATGATTGAATCAGTGGTGTCTTTATGTCCTGGAATGTGGAATATGTCCTCAGCTTCATCCTCTGTATATACACTAGTAGAAAAAGTAATGATTTCTTAGGTTTATATTCTGTACTTTATGTCAGATCCCTGGTAAACATTCTCCAGCATTTGCCCTGCACAAAATGTGACTTTAGTCGTGATTAAACCCAACGACTCAGATAGTTTACAAGGTAAAGCAAGCAAATATAATCAGTTTATTAGATGTGCTGAGGGAACACGCTATTGCCTCCATTACACTGTTATCTAATTCACATTAGAAATTCATAAATGACTTGATTTCTGCAATTTTACGCTGCATAACAATTATTCAATTTTTAATATTTCCCTGAAGGGAAAGTACCTTTGGATTCACCCCTTTTCTGCTCTGACACTAGATTTGCAGAATGCAGTTATGTTTTCCCCTATGAAAACCGGGTAATATATCACAGTTTATGTTTGTGGAGGGATCTTTTTTTAAACTATTACTTCAAAGCAATTGAATAACATTTTTATGCCTTTATATCCCGGCGGAATACCGACTGTAGTTTCCAGCTGAATAATTAGACAGCTTTCCAGTGAACACATTCATTCTTGCAGCCAATTATTAAGAAAGTAAAGGGTTTATTAAGAATTCAACTAATTTGTAATACCCCCCGGTATAAAAGCGCAGAGGCTGGTGGATGATTGAATTAAAGGGGAAATTGAATTAAGTAAAAGGAACACTGGTATTAATTAGTACATGGGTGTGTATGGAGGATACATGGATGGCTTTGTAGGTCAGCTCATTTATTGTGACCGATACATCAAAACAGTGTTTTTCTTGGTTGCCCTTCGAGGACCGGTTCTTCGATGGCTTGAGGAAATGAGGTAGGGGATCAAACATGTGCGGAATGCCATGACCTCATTTCCACATAGATCTTATCCGCATTCAGAATGCAACTAGCCATGTTTTAGAAAATAGCATGACTTACATTTGCCGGCCTTTCCATAATGATATTCTTCATATGGGGCCACTTTCCCTAAGGCAAACCCCTGCTAACAATGTAGTTATCTGATATTGATTTGTGACCAATTTTCTGTTTAGATAATTTTATTTAGAGAATTTACTGGATTTTCTAGGATTAAGAATAAAGCA